>NC_142743.1:982500-1220000 GCF_051943395.1 Hippocampus bargibanti | reverse complement strand
ACACTACTAGACAAAATAGAATATAATATAATCTCATCATCTCATAAAGTTGGCCTTTCATGACACTGTAAAAGTGCTCATGATTTCCTTTTCATCCAGAATATTTCCAGTCTCATCTGCTGGCCTTTTCTTCAAACTTGGACGACCACAACCCTGATGTTTCAGAATGGGGGCGAGATGTGAGCCAAGTCATTAAGAATTCGCTTATCCAGGTAAAAATGAGGAGTCATGGAAAATGTTGCGTTTTTTTTTTAAATACTGTCAGCTTTATACTGTCAGCCTTGCAATCTATACTTGCAGCATGACCTCGCTGACACCTTCAAAGTGAATCTGACTTTCATGGTGATGGATCACTTGAGAGAGAGAGCAAGGGAAATTTAGAGTCTCAGACAATTTGGATTACAAGGCATTTACCCACGTCAGTGTGCAATGCTACAAAAGTCTTCAAAGTTACGCCAATGGAAGCCCCAATTTCAAATGCAAGTCTATCCCAAATGGGCAGGTTTAGTTCAATGCTTTTGCAGCTTGTTAAGCAAGAGACAGTTCAAACCTAGATGGCATAAAGTAAAAAATAAAAAAAGACAGCATTGCTTTATTAATTGGCTGCTTGTTTCAACTTCCTGCAACATTCTCTTCTGATAAAATTTCACATTGCGCCTATAAAATACATGCCGCATATCCTTCTACCGTTGGATGTGTCTGTTTTTTCATTAATGTCAAAATACCGATGAAAATCTAAGATCAAAAACATAAGATGAAAACACACATTCTTAACTAGGACGACAGCATATATTTTATTTGAAGCACAGGCACAAGAGTGAGTAAACGTGCTGAGTACGTTTCAATGCAACATTTTGTCAAAGCAATAAGCGGCAAGCTTGCAATAAACTCTTTATTGAGAGCACCAGAAAGGTTAATGTTGGCCATAACCACGCCAAGACAACGTTGCTTACTGATTCATAGCTTATTACAGCCAGTCCACTCCCTTCTGACAGCCTCCTCCAGACCAGAGGAAATGACAGAGTTTGGATTTGGATTTGCCTTCATTAGTCTCACAGTGGAGAAATTTGCATTTCACAGCAGCAAAGTTATGAAAGGAATGAAAGTAGAAAAACAAATACAGTGAGCTATATGTATACTACGGTTGCCACAATGTCAGACACATTGATTTGATCTTAGAAACACAATTTGCAAAATGTCAATTACACTGGGGTGCAAAATTATACAATCTTGACATTTTCAGTTCATGTATACATGAGTTAGAATACATATCTGTCGCTTGTTCATTGGAAATAAAATGTGTGTGTATGGACAGTTCCCTTCTTCAATAGATCAACATTTAACAACATCAACATTTGTGAGACTAATAAAGGCAAATCCAATCCAAAACAACACAACAAAACATGTTAGGCAGTGGAATTGTGCCGATTAAAGTATGTACCCTCAATTTCTCTCCACTATGTTCCCCACTAGGCCACGGGTGTGGATGGAGATCATCTTCTCGTCACTGTCCTCCCAGGTTTGCCTACAATAGCAGAGATGTTCCTCCTGCTTGACAATCAGCAAATTGAAGGGGAATACACTAAGAAATATAGTTATTTAAATAAGGTAAGAAAGTTGATTATATTTGTTTGTCAACATGTCTCCATATCGGCTCTTCTTTTTCCGAACTCTTGACAGTATTTGTACTGGCAGGTTAATTTCAGCTTGTTATCCGCTAGGAGATATACATTACTGCATGAACATCATTGAGGCATTGTGTCATTTTTCTCATCATAAACCTGGGGATATGACAAAACGATCAAGGCGAATGATCTTGAAAGTCTCCTTTGACTCATCCTGTATGAGCTAAGCAGGGAAATAGATATTGTCCAGATTGATGGATTGAATCACTTCTGGCTAAAGGTGGACTAAGAGAAGCCCTGACTTTCACATTCAAATAACTGATTGTAATGATTTTTGATCTGCTCTCTGTGGGAAAGGTGTCATGAGAGTGAGTGAAATATGAAATTGGAAAAGAAATCAATTTGGTTCACTTGCATGTGGTTAACCGCATGGAAAAGGTATTTTCCCCCCATGTCCTCCTATCCCATAATAAATCTTTATTCAAGGTTGTTCCAGTAAAGGGACTTTGCATATTAAAAACATTTTGTTAGATTTATTAACTTTGTTATGCACTACGACCATCAAAAAACTTAATTTAATCGACAAAGAAGCTACTGCATGAGTTAGTCAGAGTTGCAATAGTCCACTCCATGTTTGTGTTCAATGTGTAAAATCATTCAATGAAGACCAAAAGACCATAGATTTTATCACCTGAATTTAACTCTCATAAGTTTTCCGTGTGTGCGTGTGTTGATGTAAGCATTGGTATATCCTGTTTAAAGTTAGAATAAATAGTTTACCATCGGGTTGTGCTCAACTCTCTTTCGATGAAAAGGTTTCTTCAGCCGTCATCTGTACTTCTTTGAAGGTGTCGGACGTTTCGCTTCTTATCCAAGAAACTTCGTCAGCAAACTAAAGTCTTACTGGTAGTTTAGGCCCTATATATATATATATATATATATATATATATCTTATATATATATATATATATATATATATATATATATATATATATATATATATAAATACATAAAGAAGGGTTGCCCCTCAGACCCATTGTTTGTAGCATTGACTCCTCTACATACAATGTAGCCAAATATTTTAAAACTATCTTAGCTCCATTGGTTGGTAACAGAGAATATTACCACAGGGTTTGTAGAGCATATCAAAGACCTCATATTGGAACCTGAAGAAACATTGGCATCTTACGATGTGACTTCTCTCTTTACATTTGTCCCAACCCCAGCAGCAGTCTCAGTGGTGAGGACGAGATTACTGGCGGACATTTCTCTGCAGAAAGAACCAAACTAAAACTGGACCACATCTGCCGATTATTGGAAATCTGCCTTAATACTACGGATTTTCAATTTAGGGAGAAATTTTACAAACAAATTCATGGTTGTGCTATGGGCTCACAAGTTTCACCCATAGACTCAAATTCCCCAATAGGAATTTGAGTCCTTTTTTTATACCCAAAATGGCTGCTTTAAACCCAAATGGCCAATTTTGAACATGGTTTCTGGAGATGTGTTATTGCATTCTCTCATTTTTAGTCACAACCCATAGCTTGTGACCATTGATGTGCGTTTGGACATAGGTAGACCAGCGAATTTCGAGCCTTGTGCATAAGAGCAGATGGTGCTCTCTTTTGCGATCACTTGCTTCCTTCTGGCCTCATTTGCGAACAAGACGCCAAGAGCCTTCAACTCCTTCACTATGGGCAAGATCTACTTCCCAAACCTGAGAGGGAATTCCAACTTTTTTTTCTGATTGAGAGCCAATATTTCAGATTTGAAGGTGCTGGTGTTTCACCCCAACAGCTTCACACTGCGAAACACTCCAATGACAGTTGGAGAGCCTTGCTTGAAGGAACCAACAGTTCCAAATCATCTGCAAAAAACAGAGATGATGTCCCGAGGCCACCAAAACTGACTTTCTCAACACTTCGACTGTGCCTCGAAATTCTGTCCATGAATGTTTTGCAAGAATAGGTGACATAGGGAGCCGTGGTGGGATCCAATCCTCACTGTAAACAATTCCGACTTACTGCCAGCAATATGAAGCAAACTTTCACATTGGCGGGGGAGGGATCAAACAGTCCGTATCAGGAGAATCATTACCTCGTACTCCAGAAGCACCCGCCCACCGAACCTCCCAAGGTACACAGTTAAATGCCTTCTCCAAGTTCACAAAGCACATGCACTCACAAAGCACTGTTTCCACACACACTCGGGGACTCTGCTGAGATGTGTAGAGCTGTTCCAACATGAAAACCACACTGTTCTTCTTCTTCTGGCAGACCCTCCACTCCAGCACCTCTGTACAGTGTTAGTGGTGCACTGTTTTCTCCTCCTTCGGAGGTCAGCTTTTATGGCCTCACCAAAATTTTTGGCCTCAGTGACCATTGAAGCTGCATTCCGCTTAGCCAGTCGATAACTGTCAGCTGCCTCTGGGGTCCCACAGGCCATAAAGGCTTGATAAGCCTCATTCTTCAGCTTGACGGCATCCCATGCTGCTGGTGTTCAGCATGGGTGTCGACCCGGCCACCAGGTGCTCGTCAACAAGCCCCTCCTCCAGGCCTGGCTCGAGAGGGGGGTCCGGGTGACCATCAGAAAGGGTCTGTCGAGCAGTACTTTTCTGGTCCTTCATTCGGGATCTGTTTCCCATGGGGGACCCTTCAGGGTACAAAAAGGACCGGACAACTTAACTCCTACAATCATTGGGACAAATGAACCCCTCAACCATTGTATGGTGACGGCTCATGGAGGAGCCGCAAATTTATGCGCAACAAATACATCAGTGTTTGAATGTGAGAGTCCTGCACCTTTTTCAATATGAATCAATCTATCTATCTATCTATCTATCTATCTATCTATCTATCTATCTATCTATCTATCTATCTATCTATCTATCTATCTATCTATCTATCTATCTATCTATCTATCTATCTCTCTCTCTCTCTCTCTCTCTCTCTCTCTCTCTCTCTCTCTCTCTCTCTCTATATATATATATATATATATATATATATATATATATATATATATATATTGTGATGTCACGAGAGGCTGTGTCCTGGAGGGCAAATACATCCCCCTAAGATGGCTCCACCCAGAGAGAGTCTTGGCCCCATCTGGTGGAAGGCAGCAATTAAAACCACACACCTACAGCTGATCAGGGCTTGATTGGCAAGCAAGGCTCTTAAGGCAGAGAGCCTCTGAGTGTGGAGTTTGGGGAAAGACAAGCTCGATTGCTGTGCTCTGTGAAGAAGTTGATTGCTGCGTGGAACTCATTGCCAGTTAGGACCACACGACTGGACACTGGATTTGGACCTAGCTAAAGGTAGCTAGGCTACATGAGGAGGACGTCAAGAGGGGTGAGGCCGAGAGACTCTTGGAAAAGAACGCCGTCTTCAGTTTTACCTCAGAAGAGACTTTATTTGGAGTTAAGTATTGGAAGAGACACTATTCAAACCTTTGTTGCTTGTGAATTCCCCTTGAAACCCTTGATTAAAACCTTTTGTTTGTATCCAAACCTGTCGTCCATTGCACTTCTTGTCCTGTCCCGATGAGAGCTAGCCTCTCATGATATCACTATATATATATATATATATATATATATATATATATATATATATATATATATATATATATATATATATATATATATATATATATATGTATGTATGATGAGTGACATTTGTTCCGTGGCAAAAGGTGTAAAATATGTATTTCTTTGGAAATACCAAGAGCCAACAACACTGCGGTTGACTGGCACCTGTGGTAGAAGTCAAAAACTCAAAATACATGTGAAAAGAATATTGTGACATTTCTAATTATGCCCACAAAAATATAGAAAAATATTGCACCAATATTTTGTCCGCTAAGGATAAAGTGTTTCTCTCATGCTGTGACATTAGCTTTGCGGTGAGCGTCTGAGAGGAAAATACCAACTCCATGAATGATGTAATACTGGTGTGATTCTTCTAAAATAATTGCAAATGTTCTTGTGAGCATAAGTAGAAATGCCTTTGGTGATTTTGTTGTTCTTTTTTTAAAGCAAACAAACGTCATATCGATGCATGTATTTCAGGTGATTCTGTGTGTTTTTTGTTTGTTTTTTTTTTTTTTTACAATTTATGTCACAAATCAGACTACCACTTAAACATTTTAAGCACCCGTAGGTTTTTCTGGTGAAGTCGAAAAAACAGATGGCATGAAATCAAACTTATAACATTTTAGGGTTCAGAGTAAACTAAATTCTATTCCTTGTACCAACAGTTGTCTGAGATGATGCTGAGTGCTTTGAATCAAAATCTGGTTCAGTTCACCTTGCGACCTGGGGTCCAGGTCACAGTCTACGCTGCACACTTATCAGGAGGTAATGACACAGCCACTTGTGCAAAAGTTATTTTGGGGGGCCTTGTGCAAGTCACTACTCAACAGTTAAATATACAGAAACCTTTGGAAATTGATCTAATCTACACTATGTACAGTATTATGTGGTGTTGCCATCGTACCTGAAGAATTCCAATTCGTGTGTGATTGGCTTATACCAGTGATTTTTAACCACTCTCTCGTCAGGTGTGCTGTGTGAAATTATCCAATGTCACTTTTTTCAAAAAATATAAAACATTTATTAATGCTTTTATGCGAAGATGATGTCATTGTCCGGTGTCCGTGCTGTAGAGACTGTGAGGGTAATTTCATATTCGTCTGTGTGGCAACACGTAGCTGATTGCCACGTTCCTCCGAGAGACTTAATGATGCACATGAGAAGTCGTGGTGACTGACATGGACAAGTTTTTAAAAAGATCAACTGCAAACTCAAAATTGATTCTGACCCGGATTAAGGCACTACTATGAGTTGTGCGACAAAGAAAACAATAACGTGAGCTCAAGGCAATATAGTGAAAGATATCTTTAATATGGATTTACCTTCTCCGGGGACGAGATGACATCTACTTCATTATGCCTGGTGTGTGGCGAGAAGCAATATCCAAATGAAACACCAATCGCTTCAAAACAAGCTGACAGGCTATTCCGTTTGCCTGCGTGAAAATACAAAGAAACAGGCAACTTTTATGAGAAAAAAACACAAAGGTAAATGAGAAAGTGCTAAAACCTAGTTACATAGTAGCCGAACTCATTCTAAAACCTTAAAAGCCGCACACTGTGGTAGAGACATTCATGTTACCTGCCTGTCTCGCCATTGTCAACAAGATACTCCGCCCCGACGCAGTTAAAGATATCGTTAAAGTCCCGCTCTCTGATAACACAATTGCCATACATATTGATGACATGTCTACGGACATAGAATGTCTTGGTTTGGAAAATATACAAATCAGTCGGAAAATTGCATTGCTAGTTGACGAGTCCACGGATATTAGTGGAGATTATCAGCTCTTGGCTAATGTGCCTTTCGTCGATGGAGATGAGAAAACGTCCTATTTTGCAAGGCACTGCCTGAAAAAACAACTGCAGAAGAAATTTTACGGATCACATCGCAATATTTGGAAAAGGGAGGACGTACGTGTTAAAACCAGATTGTTACCCTTTTTTTTGGGGCACCAGGAGGCCCTCGTTGATAAGACTTCACCAGCAGAAATGTTTCCTGTAGTTAGTATGTAACTGACATGCATTGATTATGGCCTCATCATCATCATCATCATCATCATCATCATCATCATCATCATAATCACAGTCTTCTGATTTTCTGAGATCAGGTCGTGGCAGCTTTGGCTTTAGCAGGGAAGGGCCGGCTTCCCTCTCCCGAGCCACTTTCTCTTGCTCGTCCAGGGAGATCCTGAGTCCTTGCCACTGCATGAGAGAAAGAGCTTCAGCATTACAGTGTGCCCATCAATCATTCCTGTGCATATAATACAGTGCCACTTTATGGCAAAGTTTGTTTTTGGAATGAAACCCTTGCCAAAGAAAGATGGCCATCCTTACCAATTGGAGCAACTGTGTGAGTAATCTAGAGAGTGTGTGGTGGACTGCCAACATATTCTCAGCTCAATTTGGTCACAGTATGTGTTTTGAGGCACTTGGAGTAATTTAGGAGTACCACAGCTAAGCCATTTGTCTTTCCTACATAGAATCCCCGAAATGGCAGTCAACTGACTGGATTGGTTTCACCATTAATCTCCAAATGAGGCTCTTTTGTGAAGAGCACAACTCAGCAATGACATCGAACACGTTAATGTGGTGAAAATATTATTGGGTCGTGGAAAAGTGAATGTGTTATCAAGATGGGGAAAGATCCCCACTGAAGTGAACATTTTTTTATATATTGTAATCTATGTCACAGGCGTCAACTTCTGCCCTCAAAGGGCTGTATCCTGCATGTTTTCCAAGTCTAACTGTTACAATATACCTTTTCAATTTAGTGCAACAAGACTTTTTTTAATTCATTCACAAGTTCATTAATTAATGTGCTTGTTCACCTAACAACTCACAAGTCAAGCTACCACCTAAGGTTAAAGTTTATTTTGTATGCTAACCCTTGGTTTTGCGAGGTTGTGTTTGAAGTTGTTTTTGCAGCCACATTTGGATTGGATTGGATTTGCCTTTATTAGTCTCGCAGTCTTTACAATGATTAACGTCCATATTCTGTTTTCTCCGCAGCACCGCTCGTGGACAGCAGCGGGAACCACAGCACCCCTGCCATGTTGATGTTACTGTCAGTTGTGATTGCGGGTTTAGCTGTTTTCGTCATCTATAAATTCAAGAGGTAAAATCTTCATGAAATGCCTTGAGAATGAGGACTCCACAAGGGAAGCAATCGAAAGGTTTTGTAGCTTGTTGGTGGGGAACTTGGTGGCTTTGTTAACAAAAGCACCTTGCTCAGGTCTATTTCCTTTTGATAGCTGACCGTCAAAAGCCACCTTTGATGAAATTTGATGGAGGGGAATTATCTTTTCCCCTCACACATATTTTCAAATAAGTTGGACGTCTTTTGTTTGCTCTAAATGTCAGTCAGTCGTCATAGTTTATCGATAGTCAGCCCTTTGAATGTCGGCAGTTGACCTTTCTCAAATGTTAAATGTCTTCTCACCAATGTGCTGTTGCTCCGTAATAGCGCAGCAAGTATCACGACGATTCAGACAGACAAAAGAAAAGAGCAAAACCTTATCACCTATACTAGCAATTGCTGAGACATGGCACGTATTCCAGCAATAAATGGATTGTAGCAGATGTGCAACTAGGAGAGCAGTACAAGTGAGGTGAAGAAACTTTCAGTGGCCCCGCTCTTGTTAATTCAGTTAGGCTATACCCTTCATCTATTTGCCTCAATGTAAATCTTTCTCCAAGGAAGATCCCAGGCCTCAACGTCTATGCGCAGATGCAGAACGAAAAGGAACAAGAAATGATTCGTCCAGCTAATCCAACAGAGGCCACGCCAACCTCGCAGCAGGACGTGGTTCATTCTTTGGAGAGTTTGGACACAGCATTTAACACACGGCTAATTGGTAAACATGTCATTGATGCCGTTTCATACTTCTTTGATTATGTTTGTGTTCCATCATGAAACACACCCCGCACTTCTGTGTGTTTGTGTGTGTGTGTGTGTGTGTGTGTGTGTGTGTGTGTGTGTGTGTGTGTGTGTGTGTTCACGAATGTGGGTGTATGTGTATGTCAGTGGTTTTTTTGATTGTATAGAACTTAAATGGGCCAGTCCAAGAAGGCATATATATATATATATATATATATATATATATATATATATATATATATATATATATATATATATATATATATATATATATATATATAAATTGTGTATCACAAAACAAAATTCCCATATGAAACCATTAAAATGGGAATAATCCGTTCCCAGGTTTCCATAAAATAGATTTTTGAGGGACAATAAATCGAATTATATGCCGGCTCATGAGGTACAGCACAAATTACGAGGTGAAGGGCCCCAGGCTTCCACATCAGAGGAAGAGGTTCAACCAGAGATTGGGATGCAAGCCCCAATGAATGATGAGATTGGGAAGCCAGCCCCAATGAATGAAATGCTGAGCGAAGCACCAACTGAACTGAGACATAAGATCATGGCAAGAATGAAAACTGGGCAACTAAGAAACCGATTACAACGGCTATGTGAAGTACCACCTGAAAGTCTCATGGAAACTGTGAATGCAGCACTGAGAACGATCCCGACCGGAAGGATCCCGGAAACCAATCAGCTGATATACGCCTCAGCATCAGTGATCCTAGAGATGCTTGGCTACAAGAGCAACCATGAGAGCCACGAGATTCGTTACCCACCATGGAAAAGACGGTTGGAGGCTAAGATCAAGGCGGCTCGGAAAGATGTGAGTCAATTGACGCACTCGAAACTGCCAAACAAAGGCTGCAGGCCTTGTCCAATCGCCTAAAGAGGTACGCTCAATGGCAGGGTTCTAACGGCAGAGCAGACCCTCCAAGGCTGGAAACTGAAAGATACTGGAAAGGCATATGGGAGAAGGAGGTAACAGCATAACAGCAGTGCACAATGGCTGGTGACTTTGAAAGAGGAGCACAGCAACCTCCCTGAACAGAACCCAGTTACCATCACAGCGGCAGATATACAAGTAAGAGTCTCAGGTATGAAAAACTGGACGGCATATGGTCCACACCTACTGGCTAAAGAAACTCACAGCTCTCCACGAGCGCTGAGCAGCACAAGTGAACCAGTTGCTGATGAATGGGACTCACCCAGGATGGCTAAATAAGGTCTGCGTCAGGCGCTGGGGAACCAGAGCACCTTGATGAAAAATGGGCTACTGGAACAAAGCAGATATGGACGAGATGCGATAACATGGCTCTGTTGGAATGCTACTACTCCAGCAACCCTAGTCTGAGGGGTTACATGCAGAGAATGGGGGCTGAATGGTTACTTCGAAACCCACAGTCACGGTTGACCACGAAACAACTAGTAGCTCGGTGTTCCAATATCCACAAACGGCAATTGCTGTCACAACTTGAGATTGATGAGGTACAACACAAATTCCGAGGTGAAGAGCCCCAGGCTGCCACATCAGAGGAAGAGGTTCAACCGGAGATTGGGAGGTAAGCCCCAATGAATGATGAGATTGGGAAGCCAGCCCCAATGAATGAAATGCTTCCTCAAAGGGTGCAGTTCCTTCCAACTATCGGCCAATAACCTGTCTCTCCACAACATGGAAGCTCATGTCAGGCATCATTTCGGCTAAGATAAGTGGACACATGGATCAATACATGAGCAAAGCACAGAAAGGCATTGGTAGAGATACTAGAGGTGCCAAACATCAGCTGCTGGTTGACAGAATAGTCGCACAAGACTGCAGTTCCCGACATACCAACCGGTGCACTGGATTGATTACAAGAAAGCATATGACTCGATGCCACACACATGGATCACATGTATGGTCAACAGGATCCTGAGAGCCTTCGTTGCAAACTCAATGAGGATGTGGAAGCCAATGGCAAGCCACTAACGCAAGTGTCCATCAAATGTGGCATATAACAAGGTGATGCACTCTCCCCACTGCTGTTCTGCATAGGACTGAACCCCCTCAGCCAGATAATCGACAGGCTATGGACACCGCCTCAGAAATGGAGCTACGATCAGTCACCTCCTCTACATGGATGACATAAAGCTGTATGCTAAGAGCGAAGGGACATAGACTCCCTGATCCACACAACCAGGATCTACAGCAGTGATATCGGGATGTCATTCGGGCTGGAGAAATGTAGTCGGATGGTGACTAAGAGGGGCAAGTTAGTCCACACTGAAGGGGAGGGTGGATGCATGGAGGGTTCCATCCCAAGTCCAGCACCCTGAGACTGTACACAAGCCGTAAGGAAGGAGGCCGGGGACTAGAGAGTGTGAGAGCCACTGTCCAGGATGAAACATCCAAGCTCCATGAATACATCAAAGAAAAGGCTCCAACGTAAGATGTACTCAGAGAATGTCTCAGACAATTGGGAAAAGAGGATGAGGTGCTGGAAGAGGGACAACCATGGGAGGAAAAGCCCCAACACGGGATGTACCACCGAACCATAACAGAAGTGGCTGATCTCAAGAAGTCCTATCAGTGGCTAGAGAGGGCTGGCCTAAAGGACAGCACAGAGGCACCCATCCTGGCTGCTCAAGAGCAGGCCCTGAACACCAGAGCCATAGAGGCAGGGATATACCACACCATACAAGACCCAAGGTGTAGGTTGTGCAAAGAGGCACCTGAGGCAATCCAACACATAACTGCAGGGTGTAAGATGCTGGCAGGGAAAGCCTACATGGTGGGAAACACCTCCAAAGATAGTAGAGAATGACTGAGCAAAGATCCTGTGGGACTTCCAGATACAGACTGACAAGATGGTAATGGCCAACCAACCAGATATCGTGGTCATAGATAAAGGGCAAAGGAAAGCCGTTGTCGTGGATATAGCGGTCCCGAGTGATGGAAACATCAGAAAGAAGGAACATGAGAAACTCGAGAAATACCAAGGGCTCAGAGAGGAGCTGGAGAGAGCCTGGAAGGTAAAGGTGACAGTCATGCCTGTGGTGGTCGGAGCACTCGGGGCAGTGACCCCCAAACTCGACGAGTGGTTGCAACAGATCCCGGGAAGAACATCGGATATCTCAGTCCAGAAAAGCGCAGTGCTGGGAACAGCACGGATACTGCGCAGAACCCTCAAGCTTCCTGGCATCTGTTAGAGGACCCGAGCTAAAATGGGGGACAGACACCACCGATGGGGGGTGAGACGAGGATTCTATCTATCTATCTATCTATCTATCTATCTATCTATCTATCTATCTATCTATCTATCTATCTATCTATCTATCTCTCTCTCTCTCTCTCTCTCTCTCTCTCTCTCTCTCTGTATATATATATATATATATATATATATATATATATATATATATATATATATATATATATATATATATATATATATATATATATATAAATATATATGCACCCACACCCCTCCACACACACACATACAAGTGTGCATAGTGTACTCAGTACTTTCACGGCTGTACAACAACTTTCACGGCTAATAATGCAAAGGCCACAATATTTCTCTAATATAAACATTTAAAATGTGCTAGAACAAAACCTACAAAGTTTGATCAAAATGATATGCACAATTAATTATGATGACTTGAACATAAGTGAGAGGAGGATTTTATGAATTACAACCAGTATCAGTGACAAGTCACCATTGTTAAATTTTAATCTATTTTGGGAGATCATGATTAATATTTTAAATGAGAAGATCTGATGTTAATGTGAAAGAATCTACTTTTTATAAAAGTGCTGTTTCTCATTTGTCATTCCTGTTACTGCTGCCATTATATTAAATTGAGTGGGTGCTAATTCTTACCCAATCACACATGTCCCTTGAAGTGACAATACCACCATATCATAATATTTACATTTTCATGAAAAAATATTCTAACACATAACAAACCTCATGTTCATGTGCAATTCTCCACAGAACTCCCCACATACGCCGTGTAAACTGGAAAGGAACACCACTCTACTGCTGCATCATATATTTACTTTAAATAATTTGGTACTCTGTTTTTCAGCTTTGCAACTGTGCATGTTGGACCTTTGTGACTCATAGTGTACTGTTACAAACCAGAGGGAAAACCATGTTTAGTTTTCTTTGAACATATAATGTATCGAATAAAGTCTAGTTTTATTAAATTGTGGTTTATACTGTACATGTCACCCCAGCAATTCAATGGCAGCATGATCAAGAATGTAACAAATGTCACATGAAGCAATGTTTTGTTTTTGCCTAACTGTAAACACTCTTCATATGCCATGTGAAACAAAGAGCCCCATTGAATTATTTATTCATATACAGGTAACATTCGACTTACGACCGGTGCGACTTACGTACCCGTACTTACAGCCGCCAGACCCTTTTTTTTCTACCCCTGGCACCGCAATGCGCGAGCAGCCGGCAACGCGTAATACAATTTTGGCCAGCCAGCATCTCACTCTCGCACAGCAAGCTACTGCGTGACTACACTCAGTACAGTAGTGACACATAAATACCGTCTCAGCAACATCTCCTGTAGTGCTGTACACTGCTTTTTTTCCTTCGGCGTCCGCCTGAGTCCGAGTGTATGTATCGGGCGACCACTTCTGGCTTCACTGTTAGCAGGGAGAGCGATTTTTCAACAGCGCGCATGTGTGGGAAGCTGACACTAAAAGGCAAGTATAGAATTAATAAATTGTACAGTAAACTGTTTGGTATACATTACAGGTACAGGTATTCAGTAATAAAAATCGATAATACGAAATATAAAATGATAAAAATGACACTACAAGTTATAAAATGTATAAATGAACTGTAAACAGTTTGATATATAATAGTATTCGATAGAAAACATTGCTTAAAAACAAGAGATTGACATTGTATACTATCCTGTCGTATAAACCTCGCGTCGGCCATTTTGAATGGATTTCAATTTACGACCGTTTGACTTACGACCGTTTTATTGGAACGGAACCCGGTCGCAAGTCGGATTTTACTATACTATACTTACTATATATATATATATATATATATATATATATAATGTTTTAAGTGGATATCAGCTAATTTTGAATATATGAATGTCAATTTATGTTAAAAATGTACATTATATAGTCAAATAAGTGTTACACCAACAAACAAAAATGTTGCTTTACATTTGAATAGGCTCTAGTATTACCACTGCTGCATTGTGCAAAAAAATGTATAACACAATACATCAAGTTATATTTGTGACTTTTTATTTTTGATCAACAGGAGAGCGTGTAGTTTTTTCATGAGGAATAAGAAATTGTCTTCTAGCATACTTCAGTCTAATTATTCTGACATGCTGTGGTTCAATTTCGCTAAATAAATATATATTGCTCAACAGACGCTCAGGATAAATCCAGCACTTGTATAGCAAGCTACACAAATGAACATATTTCTTTCTGGCAGATATCAAGGCCTAATTGAGACCATTCCACTTCCTTGTAAAAATGTAGAGCATTGTATTTACTGTATATATCCATACACTTTGTAATTAAATTGCAACGATACACAAAATTCATGGTTCTCTTCGGTTTGATACTTCAATGTCAACGTTCAAAAGCAAATTTGAATGAGAGATTCTTTTATGTGTCACTTAACATTGTTTTTCTTTTTAAAAGCTTGTCAGGTTTTTGAGTTTTTTTTAGTTTAACCTCTAATACAAAAAAAGTCAGCTTTATTGTCAAATATGCTAATATGTATGACAATACTTAATACCTTGCACAATATGAATTTTACCATGCATTGTAATTTCTGTTCCTGATAGAAAATTCCAACTGTTGTTGAACTGAACCCTCAATTTATAATTAGTACAGAATGCCTTACTATTACATGTCATATTCTTGTTATAAAGTAATGAACAGTCAGAATAATCAGGGGAAAGCTAACATGTTGTTGTACCTCTTATTCAAATGTTAAACTCACCAAATTTATCCAAATTTCAAATCAGAAGTAAATGTTTCATAAAGCATAAAAATGCATCAAAAATACAAAATACAAAAATACAATACTAAACAGTAACCCAAATAGAACTGGATAGTGCCTCCATTTTTCTATGATGATAGGAGTGCAGCGTGTTCAACCGGAGACAAATTATTTGTGTTCTACATGGCAATAAAGATGTTACAATTAGATAATTGAACAAGAAATGAGAGTTGTGCAAAATGATAAAACAAAGAAGGAATTAAAGAAGAAAGAAAGAAAAGAAGAAGATTTAAATCTTAAATGCGTGATCATTTTTTTGCCCTCTTTTGTCCGCATTGTCAGTATGCCTGGCATTTTGTATAGAATTGATTCAAGGAATTTTGCTTTTATCTGCTTTTAACAATCCTTCGAAAATATCCAAGGCAAACATAAACGTAATGAGCGATGTCCCGACTTGTGGTCACTTTTTCTGGGTGATTCACATTGTGGTAAAACGATCAAATCACCCCATGGCCACTCATACATTGATAGAGACAGAAAATAAGTTATCAGATTTGAAAGTTTCATGTTATATGCTTCGTGAACATGTGTTACTCGAGTACACAATGAAAGCACATAAACCATGGGTCGATCTGAATTGAACAGACATCGCCTGTTATCCTGTCATCTTCATCTAGGAGATCTAGCCTTGGACATAATTTAGTACTTGGTTAACTCCTTCCTTCGGCAGAATTTAAGACTTGAAACTCCATCACAGGAAGAGCTCATTAGCCGGGTGACAAATCTATCGGTTCAGGGAAAGACAACCACTTAAAATGTCTATGCTCTATTATTTATAGCTCTTGGTGCTTGGGATATCCAGGGGTATGGTATTCGAATCAAGAAAACTATGTTTTATTGGATTGGATTGGATATGCCTTTATTAGTCTCACAGTGGAGAAATTTACATTTCACAGCAGCAAAGTGATGAAAGGAATGAAAGTAGAAAAACAAAATACATGAGCTGCTGGATTTTACTAATGTATTACTTAAATATGCATTTACTCTCTAGAAATAGCTTGGCAGAGGACTGCAGAATATGGTCGTCTATCTTGAACGGCTACGTCCCCTGCTGGCAGTAAAAGACAATCTTCCTGTGTTCGAGCCTTTGTCCACAGTATCCGATCGAACATCTCTGACATACACCCAATGAAACTGCACAGACATGCAGACTGCTCCTTTACCGCTCTAATAATTAAAGAGACTGAAAAATACCAACTTTTTTTGACGGGCAACAAAACTGCATATTTCAAATGTCCATGCCAAACATTAACAGAACAAAGCCATAGAAGTGATAACATACCGTAATTTCCGGACTATAGAGCGCACCTGATTATAAGCCGCACCCACCACATTTTAAGAGGAAAACCGATTTTGCACATACACAAGCCACACCTGTA
This sequence comes from Hippocampus bargibanti, assembly GCF_051943395.1. NCBI lineage: Eukaryota > Metazoa > Chordata > Actinopteri > Syngnathiformes > Syngnathidae > Hippocampus > Hippocampus bargibanti. The sequence goes on along the minus strand of NC_142743.1, from coordinate 1,203,478 downwards.
TATAATCCGCGTGTGCCCACATTAAAACATGTAACACAAACACAAAATTAATCCAAACCCGACTTCAAGTCCCGCGAATGAAACTAAATGTCCTTCATTAAAGTCCACAGTCCAAAAATCACAGCCGGCAAAATGATACTGAAAGGACAACCGACGTTCCGGACAGGTTGTGTCCATAATTTGTAAAATGGCTTCAAATGACTTCTACTAGCTACATTTTACGTTTTAAGACTCACGCTGAATATTCAGGAAGTCTTGTTTTTGAGTTGGTGACAAGTCCGTACGTTACATCACTGAAGGAACGCCCCTGATCAAAAAAAGACACATTGTAGCAGTCCTTCCATCACGTCAATGTATTTTGCTAATGTACTTGATTGGTCTGAAAACCTTGTGTTGCACCAAAAAGCCGCCAGAAGAGGGCAACCAAGCTCCATGGAAGGAATTTATCAGCCTGTGGAAACGGGCTGACTAATTCCCTACACGGCTTTGTCGCCATTTTCTGCCTCCCTTGGGTGGGACATTTCCCACCCCTGATGCCTCAAAATGACACGGAATAAATTATTTAATCGATTGCAAACATGCATGCTTTCTTCTTCAGAAGTATTTGAATCATATTCATAACTGGATGTGTAACAAGAAAGCATATTCTCCGAATCTGAAGCCATTGTTTTGATTCTCCAACTTTCTGAAAATGCCCAATTCACAGCTCAATTTTTTTACAGATTTTGGACACTTTAAGTCATTTTTATTGGTGTTTTGCATTTGAATAAAAATCTCATACTGTGTGTTTTGGGTATTTTAGATGCTATGAAACGTTTTTCTGATGTCAGTTAGGAAACAAAAAAGTGACGTTGGCTGTCCTTTAAGGTTTGATGCAGGCCTGCAGAGTCCTCGTCCCGTTGAAAGTAATCCAAGGAAAAAAAAGTGTATATTTCCAAAGGTAAGGGAGGGAAAAATATATATCTACTATTGTCCGGCGCGTCCACAACAGGTGGCTCGTCACCGCCTCGCCTCATCTATCGCAGAGTAAGCGATAACTTTAATCTTTCTCAGAGAGTTCAGGTCAAAGTCCTCTGTGCCAACGTGCAAAAAAAATCCACAGGGTCTGGTCGAGCCTCTGTTTTCTCTCACACACCGCCACGGGTTTTTCTTTAACCAACTTTTTACCCCATCTTCACCTCTTTTTGTCTGTCCCTCACCTTTACCGGTCCCCACTTAAAGCCGTCACCCCGTGTTTGTTCCGCCCCTCCTTTTTCATTCACCCGTGCAAAACATCAGAATAAGTGTCTAAAATAAATATAAATAAATACATTGCAAAAATATCTTCTTCTTCTTTTCCTTTCGGCTTTTCCCTTGACGGGGTCGCCACAGCGAATCAGTGTCCTCCATCTTTAGAGGTTTGATCCGCATGTTTGTTTTGGCCAAGCTTTTACATCGGATGCCCTTCCTGACACAACCCTCTGTATTTTTCCGGGCTTGGGACTGGCACAAGAAGACTTATGTGCCTTTGTGGCTACAGAACAAGCAACTCGCTCACTAAAAGGCTCCAAAACACAAAATGGTCATCGGCACAGCAACATTCAAAAAAGCAAAAACTATACTCACCATTTGATGACAATGCTATGATCTTACCGTGAAATGGGCATCTCTTCACGCACACACACTCACGCTCGTTATTACAAAAATATATAGTTGCAAATACATATTATACATGGGTTACACATATTTACAAAGAAAGACGGTACACTGAGAGAGTTTCGCTGTCTGTAAGATAAGAATCTGTTTAAAATCATTTTTATTGGTGTTTTGCATTTGAATAAAAATATCATACTGTGTGTTTTGGGTATTTTAGACGCTATAAAACGTTTTTCTGATGTCAGTTAGGAAACAAAAAAGTGACGTTGGTTGTTTATAATTTAATTTATGCACAAGACAAGAAGATGCAGTCTTCCTCGACGTATATATTCCACCAGTCTAAATCGTACCTTTTGTAATCGAGCGCCGCAGGCGGGCGTTAGAAAAATTACATACAATAGGCGTACAACTTTTACGCTGGGCGTACAACTTTCAAAACGTCCACTCCTGGGTGGCCAACAAATTCTTCGAGAAAATAAAAGATTATTTTCATTTGTTTTATTCAATAAAGCAAAAGCTACAAACTAACCGCTACAAGCCATGTGGACTCCTCTTTCTAAGCGTTCAAAACTTTCAAGTACTGTACACTTTTCAGTCACGGGATAGTATGCACGGTATGCAAATTGCCAAACGAATGTTCGTTTGGCAAATTACATACTCGGTACGGCAGCCAATCAGAAGCCTGTTTCGTGCTTCGGACTACCCTGCGGCGGTGCAGTGCTACAGAGAAGTCCGACTCACAGTTCGTTGCCCTCACATACTGTGGCCGGTTTGTGAGCTAATCTACAATCCAAAGTGTGAGGTGGTGGTCCACTCCGGTATGCTGCAGCTTGTCGCCCAGCAGATTGTGCTGGATGATGTTGAAAGGACTGTAGAAACCGAATAGCGTGATCCTCACAGTACTCCCAGCATTCTCCGGGTGCAGCAACGCAAATGGAGGAGGTAGATTATGGCGTCCTCCATACCGATGCTGGGCTGGTAGGCAAACTGTAGCGGGTCCAGTGGTAGTTCGCCAGCGATCGCAAGTGGGTGACGACGAGTCTGTCCAGCGTCCAAGATCGGGGAGGGGGGAGGGTCTGTATGCATCCTCGGCATTAGCTTAAAGGACAACCGACGTCTTCGGACAAGTTGTGTCCATAATTTGTAAAATGGCTTCAAATGACTTCTACTGAGCGTATTTTACAAAGATTCCACCGCATATAGCTATATTTTACGTTTTAAAACTCTCGCTGAAGTCCTCACCCTACATCACTAAAGGAACGCCCCTGACCGAAATAAGGACACATTGTAGCAGTCCTTCCATCATGTCAATGCATTTTACTGTACTTGTTTGGTCTGAAAACATCGTGTTGCACCAAAAAGAGGCAGAAGAGGGCGACAAAGCTCCATCTAATTTATCAGCCTGTGGAAACGGGTTGTTTAATTTCTCACACGGAGCTTGGTCGCCATTTTCTGCCTCTTTTTTGGTGATACATTTCCCCCTAATATTGCCTCAAAATGGCACGGAATAAATTCGTTAATCGATTGCAAAAATGTATGCTTTCCTCTTCAGAACTATTTGAATCATATTCATAACTGTATGTGTAACAAGAAAGCTTATTTAAAGTAGATTCTTTACTTACAGACACTGTCTGTAAGTAAAGAATCTGCTTTAAATTAGACAGGATGAACTTAGTACAACGAAGAAAGCTTATTCTCTGAATTGAAGCCATTGTTTTTATTCTCGAGCAATGCAAGACGTCTTGGCGTGACGTCACAAACTGACTGACTTTCTGAAAATTCCCAATTCGCAGCTCAATTTTTTGCAGATTTTGGACACTAAGTCATTTTTATTGGTGTTTTGTATTTGACTAAAAATATCATACTGCGTGTTTTGGGTATTTTAGATGCTATAAAATGTTTTTCTGATGTCAGTTAGGAAACAAAAAAAGTGATGTCGGTTGTCCTTTAAAACAAGTCCAAGATGTTATTGTCTTTGGTAGCGCAGGTTGCATACTGTGTGAATGTTGGGAGGGAGGACTGCAGGAAGACATGATTGAAGTCCCCAGAAATGATGAGCAGGGGTTTGGGGGACTGGGTTTGCAGCCTGTTCACGATAGTCATTAGGGCATCTAAGGCTGCGCCACCATTTGCTGTTGGGGGAATGTACACTGTCTCAGCTGTGACGTGTGATAATTCATTAATTTGTTGTGCGCTCTATAATGTGGAGGCGAGTAAACATTCTAATAGCTTGCCCAAATTCATAACAGCCCTCTAGAGGTGGTCAGGAACATTTTTGACTAAGAGAGCCATTGGAGTAAAATAGAAATGTTTTTCAGTGAGAGCCACAGACACACACGCACGCGTGTGCAAACACGCACGCACGCAAACACGCACGCACGCGCACGCAAACACGCACGCACGCACGCACGGTCACTTCTCAACAAAATGTCAGAATGTATGATTTAAAATACCTTTGTGATAGTACTCACCGTTAACATGATTGGTAAAAATCGAGCCAAACAATCGGAATGAAAGTCAACTTGCCAGGTCCATAGGCAAAGTTACTGCTAGCTAGCCTGCACTCACCTCATTAGCTTCCACACTTGCTATCTGCAATATACTTCTCGCAGAAGTATATTGATGCTCACCTTAACATGGGGCTGGCTAAAATATCACTGACATTCGACTGTTTCATCAATTGATGAGATCTTTTAAAATCTCCCGGTTCTCCTTTACTTTAGCGTTGTGGATGCTGATGTTGAGTCTTTGCTCATTTTTGATGAGGCTCCGTTGTAAATGTTTCAGGTCGCAATATCCCATTGGAGTCCAGACATTGTCACAAGTTGAGAACAGAAGGCAGGAAAAGCAGAAAAGGCGCTTTCTTGCTGGACATCCACACAGCCAGCCTTTTCGTGTGTACCAGACCGCCTGAAAAGAGCGAGTATTGTATCCCGTTGTCTGAAGCAAACCTTTTAGCTCCGGTGTTGGTCTTCCTTTAATTATTACCTCCTGCTTCGATTGAAAGTCCAGTTTAGAAAATTCTTTCAATTGAGATATGTAATCCTCCATTCGGAAAGTGAGGCCAAGCAACACAAAAAAATGACTGCAGGGTTGCACTTTACTTGCTAACTGTTTACTGTAGCTTTCTGTCTGTAATTCTATTATTCTGCAGACGTGGAGTCGGAAGTATCCCTGGAATCACAAGCGCCCCCTGTCATGAGGCGGGAGAACTGTTTGCCTCACCTACGCACAGCGTTTTGATAAAAATAAAACAAAATAAACACTGTAGTACAGTGTTTATAATATACAATGACTCTACATTATATACACCAGCTAAAGTGTGAAATGTAGTTCACATACTAAACGTGTTTGAACACTTAAACGCGATATGCAGAGGGACAGCAATGCGGTCTCACTGCAGAGAAAGCCAGCACAGTTAGCATAGTGATTGCGCAATCCATGGTGAGGATCAGCCGGCTGCTGCTTCACCGCTCGTCTCTACTTAGTATTTGAACGGTAAATGTGAACATTCAGCGATTTTGAAAAAAATCCTAAAACGGTGAAGTTAAATGGACAAGAACTTTAAAGTACAAATCACTAAATACATATAACTGTTTAATTTATTTTTTCATTTGATATTTCCATGACAGCTTTCCATGATGACAGGTGAGGCACTGCCTCACCTGCCTCCCCTGACTGCACGTCACTGAGAAGAAAATATGGATAGTTTAGAAGACATTGCGACCATTTCACTGAGAAAAATTAAGGATTCTTGTACATTTATGAACATTTTCCCTAATTAATTAGCGAATTGGCAATTCCAAAATCAGTGAAACACATCAAAAAGATCATTCTCAGCTCACGGTACACACATGTACCAGTGCACCGCTTAGGTCCTGCCCTGATTGTGAGCAAGTTTGTGCTCTGCCGGTGTTGTACCTCTGCTCCTACAAGTTTGAGATCACACTACACATCATTCATGTACACATTCTTTTGGCAGTTTAACTATTGACACAGAACTCAGTGATAACACTTAAGCTAATCAGACCAGCTCACATGCCATGGTAACACCTCAATAATAACTGAAGGATTTCTTCAGGCTAATTAATAGAGAAGTTGTTTTGAGTCAGCAGATGTCAATGCAGATGACACTACCGGGGGAGTGAATAATTCAGGGGCCTTTGCCAGGGCAAGGTACTGGCTGTTGGCACTTGCTGGCTGACGGCCAAGCAAAGCAATAAATGTCAAATCTCCTTTAAAAAGGCCATAATTTAACATGACAGGGAATCTGGACTTAGTCAAAAGCCAGTTATTTAAGACAGGTTCAGCATTCCTATTTTTGAAAAAAGCAACCTGGACTTTTGGTGAGTGAAAAGGTGTGTTCAACTCCCCAAAATAAAGCAAGAAACGCAAACAAAGCAGACAAAACTTGTAGAATTTCAAGCCCACTAGGAGTAGAAAGGTCTGCCTTCTTATTGACGGTCACTATTCATTTACTGAAGTCAAGTACAGTTATGTCAATTTTATTTATTTACTTCTTTTACATGTATAATTTTGGAACCCCTCACAGCAGAATAGATAGTGGATCTGGGGCGTCTGCTCACTTTTCAGATTGTGGATGGGGCATTTGTGAGGGATCAATTTACCAATAATGCATATTTTTGGAATGTAGGAGCTAGGAAACCGTGTCCCTACGCAGGCGCAGGCGGGAGGACAACATGTAAAAAGCAGGGGACTGGAATCTAACTGCACTCCTGAATGTGCTAATCAGTTGGTCACCTTGCTGCCATGATGTACATATTTTGGAAAAATAAAGTCAACTACCCATAAATTAAAATAGAGCATGTCAAGGAGGTGGTCTTCGGTAACTTACCCATTGGAAAGTGATACCGGTATGTACAGTATAAATTAGGCTGAAAATAGTAACTTCATTGGACTACATTTGAGTCTAACAGCAACTTTGTACTTCATTCAACAAATCATGGGATTTCTCACACCTCCCTTGTTAAGCCAAGTCAGTTTTAAATTGCTGACAATGAATCTGCTGAAATTGCAATGACAACAAATCCTCATTGAAAGTGACTGATGTGCGGAAAAAAAAAAACAACAACAACAACTTTAAAAAATATTTTTTTTTTTCTGAGAGTTCTATTCGGGTGAGGAATGGAGGCTAGCTGATGAAATTTGAGGTCATCTGTCATCCGCTATCCAATTAATTCATTCTGTAGGAGCGGCACCGCCAGTGACTCATGAATGTCAGCAAAAAGAGTGACAAAAAGAGATGGCTTGAGATACTGAGAACCGTGATTTTGTGTTATGTGCACTTTATATGTAATGATGGGAGTTCATGCTTTCGTGGTGTCAAGTAACACAGTGAACATATTTTGTTACCTTAAGTATCATTGATTGTTTCTAAGTTTGAGTGGAGTGGTCTTTTTGTTTCCAGTTTTAACGTGTTCACTTCTTCGATTTTTTTTTTTTTACGAATTCTTCAGCATTTCCAAATTCCTCAAATACCCCAAAAGGTTTTGCCACTATTTAATTTTGAATTGTGTGCCTTCTAGTTTATCAAAATTTCATTCCAGATAAATCTCATGAAAATCGAATGGTTGATTAGGATAAGATGAGACAAGATAATAAAATAAAATGTGTATTAGTTTATTAGTTTCCAATACACAGCAGCAAAGTTATGAAAGGAAGAAGTAGAAGAAAAAAAATGTAGGACCTGCTCTTTTCTGGTTTTATTTGTTCGTTTGTTTTCGAAGTTGAATGATACAATGCACACAAATAAAAAAAAAAAAACACTGACAGCTGGCCACAGACTTATGGGTTTGCCTATAAGACGTCTGCGTTTTGTGCAAGTACTGGGAATGAGAAAGTTCTTTTGTAACCAGAAAGGTTGGCCTGAGCAAATTATAGCAAATCCTGGTCGTTCTTGGAGGAGTAACTAAAAAAAAAAAAGACTCGTTCTGAATGCGATGCAAAATTTATGAACTGAAGTGTTACCCACAAATGACTTTCACAAATTCGCTGTCAAAACTCATCATTTAATTCACATCGGTTTGTTCAATTATGGTTTGAATGGGGTGACACAATTGATCACAAAACCACATCATTATTTGTTAAACATGACAATGTGTTTCAATACAAATTTTAGCGGGATTCATTGTTATGCAGCGCGACAGCAAGCAGGTGGAAAGAATGATACTCAGCCAGATCCAGGAAGGATATTTTGAGTTTTCTTTATTTGAAGTCGTGGTGGATATCAGTTTCCGGCAGACCCCAGGTAACACTGCTCTCCAGGCTGTCCTTTCTCCCTCTTCTTCCTCTCCGAAGTGACTTCCTCAGTCTGGTTTTAAAGGTGGTTCACCTGAGCTTCTGGCCAATCAGGTCCCAGCGGCAATTGGCCATTCCCAGGTGGTTGCAATCACCTTCTCAGAGACAATTAGTGGTTGCCCGACTCTATTGTTTTGGATGTGGAGAAAAGTGCACCTTTCTCCCATCCAAAATCCAGAAAACACGAAATTATTTAACATTTCTTTTGGCATCATTCACATCCTCTCCTCAGAGTTCAGACGTTCTTGTAAAATAATCAGCAATAACATTTTTCTTACCCTGGGAATGCTCAATGGTGAACTGGTATGGCTGAAGGACAAGACACCACTACAGTATGCTCGCATTCTGGTGTTGCATGGAGTGCATCCACTTCAGGGCTCGATGGTCAGTCTGTAATCTGAAGGATTAGGAGGTAGTAACGGAGTGAGTCAATTGTCCACTTGATGGCTAGGGCTTCCTTCTCAATGGTGGAGTATTTCTTCTCCCTCTCAAAGAGTTTCCTACTCAGGGACAGGATGGGTCTCTCTTCTCCAGCACTGCCCTGTACCAGAACTGCACCAAGACCAACATTCGAAGCATCCACTTGGACTAGAAACTCATTGGAAAGATCTATACTCTGCAGGACAGGAACTTGACAGATGAAAAACTTCAAGGCCCTAAAAGCTTGTTCACATGCTGCTGTCCATGGTAGAGGAGATTTGATGTTCTTCCTGGTGAGGTCAGTTAAAGGAGCAGCTAATGTAGCAAAGTGTGGAATTAACCTCCTGTACCAACCAATCAGCCCAAGAAATGATCTCAATTTCTTCTTGGTCTGCGGAGCTGGTATCTTCTCCACTGCCACTGGTCTCTTTTAGAATTACCCCCTTCCCTCTTGGGTGTCATCACAGCCTCATCCATCTCCTTCCTCTCAGTAACTGAGATTTCTCTGACAAATAGGCTCTGAGAGCTCAATGGTTCAGATTGTTTCTCTGCATACACCTTCAGGAGATTCACGTGTAGAATCTGTTTTCTCTTTTGTTTGTCAACGTGTAGAAAATGTGGGCTTCGTCCAGCTCATCGGTGTTTTACTTATCATGTTTATGTCCAACTGCAGCTTTGTTAAAGTTATAAAATGCAGATATCAAATGTTAATGCAGAAAGGACAGCCTGGAGAGCAGTGTTACCTGTGGTCTGCCGAAAACTGATATCCACCACGACTTCAAATAAAGAAAATTCAAAATATCCTTCCTGGATCTGGCTGAGTGAACTTTTATCATTTTTTTCCACCTGCTTGCTGTCTCGCTGCATAACAATTGGTGGCAGTGGTGGGATCATTTCGGCCTGCATGAAGAAGGTGGGATCGTTACGCCTTGCTGAAGCCGAGAAAGATAAGAGGAAGCCGAGATAAAGAAGGTGGGACGAGGAAGAAGTCGTGCAGTACGGGCCAACCAAACTGAACTGAAGAGGTCTGAAGGGGATCAAGGAAACCAGGCGCTTGAGTTGCCACAAGAAGATGCCATTCTTCTTTTCCATGAGGCGTCTGACCGTTATCAAGCCAAGGCTGGAACTGAGCAGAGTGAGATGGAACCAGTGGTGAAGCCTCAGACACAGACAGTGAGAACAAGCAGGGCTCAACTTGATGAGGAATTGGTGAAAGAAATCAGAAATGTCATGCAATATTCTTGATTGAACTGATCAATTAAGAGATCAGATGCACCACGACAAGTAAGACTGGACATTTGATAGTCGAGTCAGCATTATCCTCCTCCATAACCACCGCCCAAAACACTGACCCTCGAACATCCAGGCCAACAAACCTTCCTGCGACAGAAGAAACTCCCATGTTGGGTTACCTAACATATGCCCAACCTCCACAATGTCCTCATCCAAGTCAAGCTGCAATTCCAATGGTTTCTGAACCCGGAATTCCAGAAAGAAACAGAAGATGCTGGAAGAGGATCTCCAGCGAGAACAACAGCAAGAATTTATCAGGGAGAGATTGGCACCCTGGACAGAATGAGTTAATATGGTTAATACGGAACCAAGTAAGCTACGGGCAAAGTGGCAGGGCCCATACGCTGTGACTAGGAGAATAGGACCTGTCACATATGACATTTTCTCCCCTGACAAACAAAAGAAAAATGTTATTGCTGATTGAGGAGAGGGTGTAAATGATGCCCTGATGCCAAAAGAAATGTTACATAATTTCGTGTTTTCTGGATTTTGGATGGGAGAAAGTTTCACATTTCTCCCTATCAAAAACAGTCGAGTTGGGCAACCACTCATTGTCTCTGAGAAGGTGATTGCAACCACCTGGGAATGGCCAATTGCCGCTGGGACCTGATTGGCCCGAAGCTCAGGTGAACCACCTTTAAAACCAGACTGAGGAAGTCACTTCGGGGAGGAAGAAGAGGGAGAAAGGACAGCCTGGAGAGCAGTGCTACCCGTGGTCTGCCGGAAACTGATATCCACCACGACTTCAAATAAAGAAAACTCAAAATATCCTTCCTGGATCTGGCTGAGTGAACTTTTATCGTTTTTTTTCCACCTGCTTGCTGTCTCGCGGCATAACATTCATAGATGTTGACACACGTGATTTGCTTTCGTGGGCCACATTAAATTATGTAGCGGACTGGATTTTACCCCCGAGTTTCAACTTTGACACATTTGGTCTAGTCGATCCAGTTTTCATGAGACAAAAAAGTGTATTTTTATTTTGCCCATGGGTTGCTGTTGCGACACTGACCTTGATTTATAATCACTTGTTGATTTTAGATTTCTATGTGGTGGGGTAGTTCAAATGTTGGGCTAATTTGGCGAGAAAGAAAACTGTGATCACTGGTTTTTGAAAATGTTATCTTTGATTGGTGTTCTGTTGTGTCTACAGTCTTTTGCAGTCAGACACAATGTCATGGCTATTCATGGCTTTAAAGGACAACCAACACCATTTTTTTTGTTTCGAACTGACGTCAGAACAAACGTTTTATAGCATCTAAAATACCCAAAACACGCAGGCTGATATTTTTAGTCAAATGCAAAACACCAATAAAAATGACTTAAAGTGTCCAAAAACTGCCACAAATCAGCTCAAAACTGGGGATTTTCAGAAAGTCCCTCCCACAGTTCGTGACGTCACGCCAAGTTGTCTTTTGCCTTGCTGAAGAAACAAAACAATGGACTCGCGGAGTTCAGAATCAGAGAAGATGCTTTCTTGTTACTCATCCAGTTATGAATATGATTTAAATAGTTCTGAAGAGGAACGCATAAATGTTTGCAATCGATCAAAGGAGTCCTCCCATATCAATTCGAGCCGTCAATGACAGCAATGTAGCGTCCCAGAAAATGCAGAAGATGGCGCCCAAGCTCTGTTGGAAATGGGCTGATTTGTCTGCTGGGAATTTGTGTCAGCGAATATCAAATAGTAGAGTTGGTGCAACACACAACGATTCACCATCGCGTTATTTATGTGTTTTCCTTCTAATTTCGCCATCAACATGGATCAACACGAAGTTTTCAGACCAAGCAAAGTACCGCAAAATGCATTGTGGTTCGCTTTCTCGATCAGTGATGATACCTACCATGACGTCACGGTAGGTATCGTCACCAACTCAAAAACAAGACTTCCTGAATATTTAGCGCGAGTCTTAAAACGTAAAATGTAGCTATATGCGGTGGAATATTTGTAAAATACGCTCAGTAAAAGTCATTTGAAGTGATTTTACAAATTATGGACGCAACTTGTCCAGAGGCGTCGGTTTTCCTTTAAGTTATGCTGTGTTTCTTTCTTTTTGGGTTCTCGTGTTGATCGGTTTTCAATGTGATGCGTGAGTGCTCTTCCCATTTTATTGAGTTAGTTAACATGACTACTTTCTTTTTTGCTTAATTTTTTTTCTGGAGGTGGTTTGAGAGTTATGTATAGCCCTTGAGAAGCTCTGCTTACAGGAATACCACGGGTTTTTGAACATTGGTGCCACTGCTTTTGCTGATGACTGTTTCTGTTCACAGCAGAGGATCCACATGCGCTATCGTCGATGACAGACAAAAGGCTTCTCTGGTACAGACGTGGCACCTTCCTGAGGGTTTGAAACTCCACCTACGTTGGTGCAATTGGAGTTCCTTGTGGCGTACCAGATGAGTATAAATTGGTGTACCCGGTTGCTGCACATTGAGGATCCATTTTTATTTAATTTATATAATTTAATAAAATAAAGATGAATGAAATGTGTTGATTGGATCCGCTATCTCCACGACAGTGTCCAGAAGATTGCAAATTTTACTGAAGGAGCATTTTGGGCTATTGGACACATAACGAGTGACAATCACATCTCTGATGGCGTTCTGGGACTGCTTGGTGGTCGATGTGCTCTTGGTTGAGGCCAATGGAGCATCTGTGATGTTTGATGAACTGTGCTGTTCAACCATGAGCTGAGGGCTCAGCGCACTTAGCTGGAGGGATCATTCCGGCATGACCCCGCCCCAGTTGACAGAGTTGTGGAGTCCCATACACATTTAGTGTGTTATGCCTTAATCTCTCTTACATATTGTTTATCAGCTCTCTTGTCATGGTATGGATGTTGCTGCGTTCCCTGCAGTAAAGTTCTGCTTATCCAATTTATTACTACGGCTGTTGCACTCACGATGTCTAAAGTGAATGGGATGTACCTTCTGCTGTTACTTTTGGGTGGCAGTGGTTCTGATGTGATAAATGTCTCACCTTGAGATTGCATGCTTTTATATACGTGTCTCGATGTCATGGATGATGTTTAGCCATATTTTCCTGGGATCTTCTCAAAATAATTTTTCATCTGTTGATAACCTCTTTTTTTCAGGCCTCTGTGTGTAACTACTTTTGAATATACATCAAAAAGGCGATTTGAGTTGAATTTATAATAAAGGCATATCAATGGGTTTAGACTTCAGACGCATGTGATGAGATTATTTTCTTGTATTGATATATGAAATAACTAATTGTAATGTACTTGCTAATGTACACTATACCACACAATCCCACAACGTCCAATACATTAGACCCAGACATTATTGAGTTTACAGTGTATTAAGACAAGACCAAGATTTCAGCTGCGCTGTATGGCATGCATATTAGCATATTTGACAATAAAGCTGACTTTGATTTATACTTACTTAGGATATGTTGGATTTGCCTATATTAGTCTCGCAGTAGAGTCATTTACATTACATTACAGCAGCAAAGTGATGAAAGGAATGAAAGAAGAAAAACAAAACACATGAGCTGCTCGATATTTTTGCCGACTCCCGAGAATATCGATATAACGAGACTTTACTATCTCTCTCTCTCTCTCTCTCTCTCTCTCTCTCTCTCTAGAGAGAGAGAGAGAGAGAGCGAGAGAGAGAGAGAGAGAGAGAGAGAGAGAGAGAGAGAGAGAGAGAGAGTGGGACCTTGGCTTATGAACTTAATTGGTGTATTGGTTGCTTGGTTAATTGGACAGAGCGTGTAAGGCGAAAAGGGTGTATACCAAAAATTAATTTCCCATAGGAAACCATTAAAATGAGAATAATCCGTTTCCAGGTCCCCATAAAATATAATTTTCTACTTTCGAATTTTCTAAGCCTTAAAACTACACAAAATATACCTTATTTTATGTATAATGTGCTATAGTATTATGATTAAAGAAATAAACTGTACTATACAATACAGTCATTGTATTTACCTTTGTGATTGTCAATAATGGCTTGATGGAATGGAGTGTCCGGTTTCTCAGCATTAAACAATTGATGAGGAACAAAGGCTTCTTGATGAAGAAGGCTATGTTGACGTTGATGAAGTACTGTATTCTATTGCACGTCGAACTCTTTCGCGATGAAGGATTTGCTTGTTGAATTGTCCTTCACAGCCACGATTGCCTTGTACATTGTTCAGATATCACAATTCTTACGTTTGGTTTGGTTACATGGTTTAAATTGGTGTCAAACAACAGTATTGTATATAAGCTCTGCTACACTTTGTTTATTGTGCCCGGTAAGACAAAACACGGAAGCTGGTCACGTGACTGGGGCTTGGGAGGACCCGACAACGGGATTTGAGAGAGTGCCTGAATAGAATGACTGAGCTCTGCCGTAACAACAGCTCCTGTTTGTATCTGTATGTGATACCTGCTACGTTTTGTTATTAAAAAGACCGACCCGCTAAAGCAGTGACTGTGTGCATCATTTTCCATGCTGAGGGGCATTATAGTATGTTTCAGATGCTATTGCAGCAGTAATGAAAGATGTGAGCTTTGCTATGATTTTTTTAATTGTGCTCGCATATGACAGGTCAAATCACCGAAGCCGGTTACGTGACTGGGGGATCTTTAATACAGTATGGCATGGACAGTAATTTTCAAAATCATCACGCTTCAGCAGACAAAACAAAAAAAATGTCGCAAAAAACGATTGCATTCATATACAGTACAGTACAGTGTACATGTACATAACACCGCAACAGGGAAACTGCAACGCTTACATCTTCTGCAATTTAAAAAAATCTTCAATCTTCTTCTGCTTCCCATTTTCACCTTTTAACACAAACGATTCAATCTTGTTTAACATTTCTAAAAAACTGATGCATTTTCTCTGCATTCTAAGTAAGATTGTACGTCCGTAACACCTTGCAACACTTGTGTCTTTGTTGCAATAGGTGTGTATTCAGTTGGTTCTTCATCCTCATCATCCTCGTCATTATGGGAATCTTCTGGGGCATACTAGGATTTGATCTCTCTACACGATTGCCTTGTATTTCGTTCCGAGGTCACAATTCTTTCGTTTTGCTATGGTTGAAGACGGTACAAAAAATGCTGCTGCTGCACTGCAAGACCTGGTCACGTAACTAGGTCACGTGACCAAGTCAACCAACGGCACAACCGATACAGATTTCGATAATGGTGGTACTGTATAGAAACCCCGAAGCAAATATTGATTCAACTTAAACTGCTTTTGTATCGATATAAACATAGCAAAATAGCCGGCGGGAGATGAAAAAGAGCACCGTAGTAACCGGATTATCGTAATAACCATTAATCATACTAAACGGAACTAATTATACATAAAAAGACTAGAAATGTGCACGGGTAATGAGAATAGTATCGTAATAAGCAGTATTATCAATATAACCGATATCGATATAACGAGACTTTGCTGTATATACATACAGTGGGACCTTGGCTTACGAACTTAATTGGTTCCCAGACAGTGTGAAAAAGGCGAAAAGTGTGTATCCCGAAAAATTAATTTCCCATAGGAAACCATTAAAATGAGAATAATCCATTCCCAGGTCGCCATAAGATATAATTTTCAACTAAATAAGCCTTAAAACTACACACAATATACCTTATTCCATGTATAATAAATGTGCTATTGTATTGTAATGAAATACACTGCACTGTATAATAAAGTCACTTTATTTACATTTGTGATGGTCGTTGATGGCGCTTAATTGACACCTGTTGCTTTCTCACTTGTAAGGTCTTACGGAACTGAGGCATCACATTATCATTCATCATGTTGATGATTCTCATAGCCACAGTCTTTTCTGGATGGAACTGTTCAATAAAAGCCTGCACATCATTGCACTTAGCAGCCATCTCCTCCTCCTCGCCCTCAGATGACAACTCCTGAATGGCTTGCTTCTGCTTGTTCTCTTGAAGGCAAATCAAATCCTCTGTGTTGAGGACCTCGTTATGGTCAGCAACTTGCTCCTCGGTGTCATCTGCATCCACCTCGAGTCCCGTAAGTGCTGACAGAGATTTTGTTACAACAAAAGGTGTGAGTCTGATGATTCCACGGACCTGGAATGACGCGACAAAAGAATGCGGGCGGGGGCGATCCGTCCACCCTATCAAGCTAGGCAAAATAAAATGGCACACGGGGGTGCAAAAACCCGCGATCCCGGAAAGCAACACACTTACGCGATCGCGGCTCACATTCACCTCGGGCGAAGCAAACTCTTGTGCTGGCAAGTCCAAGACACTGGCGAGGCGTTGTAATCATGTCACTGGTGAGGTGACAGCGACTTGTTGAAATGTCCCAGTATCGGTGATTAGGTGATTGACAGCAGCTGGCGGAAATCAGGAACGGCGGCCCCGCCCCAGCTGTCACCTCGCACGTGACAAGTTTGGTGTCATTAGTCACGTGAAAGCATCGAGTAAATAACGCTATTGTGTAAAGCTTTGTTGCAAAGGATGGTAGCAATGGTGGACTTAGCATGTCGGTACCGGGCTCTTTATTTGTCGAACGGTAGTAGAAAGTTCTTCTCAGACACAGATGTCTTGCAGAGCTTGATCGTGGCGTGGAGTCGAGCAAGTTGTACTGTGAAACTCCGTCCGATGCTGAGCAGGTCTCTGGGAGTTGCGTGTGTGTCTGAGTCTGAGATGATTGTGATTTTCTGTCCCGCGAGGGCTGCGCCTTTATACCATTTCCAAGCGTGGGAAATGTGTCAGGCTGAGATTCACATGAAAACCGCGGTGCGCACCTGTGATGCCACAAACGCACGCATCGTTCATGTTTCTCAATGATCTCCCTCTTCTCCTCTACTGTAATTTTGTTTTGTGTCTTCTTCGGCTGAACACGAGCCTATGGTGGGGTCTTTTTCGGTCCCATGACAGCAAAAGTGTCGTAGAAGATGATCGACGTGTGCACTCATCGAAAGGGGTGTGGAAAGGTAGGCCGGCTGGGGCGCTGTTCAGTCGTGTGCTTTGGTGTTCTTCCGCCGAAGATTACTACGCCAGCCGTGGTGGGGGGTGTGTATCGCGAAAGGTAATGCTTAATCCAAGGTTTAATATTCACAATTTTAACGTTTGTAAGCCGAAAATTTCGAAAGGCAAGGTGTTCGTAAACCAAAGCCCCACTGTACTCTTAAACTCAGTAAATGTGTTTTTCTTTTTTTGGGTGGGTGGGGGGTTGACTGAAAAACAACTGTTTAAAGTCATTAATTATTTACATGGATGTAATAATTTGCAACAGGCACGGGTAAATGACCTTATTAAAATGAAGCAGCATATTAATTTTGCACAGTTTCAAAATCACACAATTTCTCTGATCAGTTGCTATGACACCACAATGGGCCTTAAAAAAGCTACGTGGTCAATACAAGACAGTTGATCATATATGCATAACTAATACTCTGTTTAGATAAATATTTAGATATTGTGGTTCATACAGAAGCAGAGATCATTTCCAATGCAAACTATTTAGCCAACTTTACAAACGTGTTACCGAGCTGACACGGCACAAAACTGCTTGATGTTTGGACTTCAGACAATAAACCCATTTCAATGAATACATCTAGATATATATTTTTTGGTGTGTTTTTCTATTTTGCTTGGCTGTTGAATGTGACTTCCATGTGTAGTTGTAAAAATTAGATCTCTTATAAAACTATTCACAGCAGTTGTGTCGCAAAATTACAGAACTCAAAGAGATACCACTTGACGCGTAATTTCTGTAAATGACACACTTTAAACACTAGTACAGTTTGGAATCTCCCTTGTGCTCCCGCGGGCATTGTCGACTCCTCCTGAAAAGACAAGAGGATGCAGAAAAAAAGAATACAATCATAAGACATGATTTATAACTAGTGCAGGAATAAAAGTTATTTTCTCCGTGCGTGCATAGAAATAGTATCGATATAACCGGGACTATCGATATATATATATATATATATATATATATATATATATATATATATATATATATATATATATATATATATATATATATATATATATATATAAAGTATCCACATTTATAAAAAAAACGGCCTTTTTCTTGAATCAATTGTCCTCATAAATGCTGTCTTTCGTGTGTTGTTTTGTAACGCTAGTTGTTATGTTTTATGTCCCTGTTTGTGACAAATTATCGTAGCTTTACTACATCTGCAGGTGGTTGTGAGGGCTCTGTATGAGTAAAGGTGAATTGTATGGAATCATATTCCTGTTGCGGAGGAATATCTAGTGCAGCGGTGGCCAACCACTCAGAGACAAAGAGCCATTCTTTTTTACAATGTTACTGCAAAGAGCCACACACCCGCGCACACACACACACACACACACACACACACACACACACACACACACACACACACACACACACACACACACACACACACACACATGACCATGCACACGTGCACAACAGCCAGTGCACCCAAACATAAATGAAACCTAAAAACCCAAACACACAAATCTTTGTTCCCCCCTTTCCTACTCCCACCACTCGTAGTTGATTTGGGAACAGCATGCTTGCTCTTGGTCAATTGTGATCAATGTATTCGGCACCCCTGCCTTAAAAACATAGGTAATTCTCTGACTAACTTAGCATTTTCCACTTAGCACCGATCTCTGCGCATGAGCGGTGATCAAGTCATCTGATTGGCTGTCCTCAATGTCACTCAGTAGCGGGATTTATGATCGACTGATGTAGTTCATTCTGTGCATTAACGACCGCTGTTTGAATGGAAACGACATTGCCGAGGCATTTTTGTGGTTGTGTATAATTTTTTACTTAATATTTTGATCATTCGTCTTTGGTTCATTGCTTCTACGGGCGTTGATGACAGAGGATGGTTAAATCATCAGGAAGCCAGGTGTTGAACAGAAAGTTGGTTTAATCTTGAAGAAAGCGGAGACATCACGGTGTCGGCTGAGAGGAAGAGAGAGCGAGAGACGAACTGGGAGGGCAGTTATATGGCACACAGTGTGCGACGCGATAGGATGTGACGTAATGTACATGCGACATCATGTAAGGGAAGGCAGGATATGACGTATCAGGAAGTCCAAAACGTAAACAAATATTAGAAAGCGATGTTTAAAGATGTTCGTATAGCGAATTACCCCAAAAGTGTAAAAGCCCGGGAGCCGCATTGAACCAGCCGAAGAGCCACATGTGGCTCGCCAGCCTCGGGTTGGCCACCACTGATCTAGTGTATGCATCACACAACCATAGCCACTATTGTAACTTCCATGCGCCTGATAAAGTGCTATATTGGCAATGAAAACTATTTTTTAAAATGCAGTTCATTGAAGCTGCGCCTTATAGTCTAGAAAATATGGTACCAGTGTTTTATTTTACTACGGTGTCTGTCGCGTTTGTACAACTCTCCATTTTCCATTTCCTTCAAAGCCACTTTTTGACCTTACGGATGAAATGGGGGTTGACTCAAACTGAATGTTTGTGATCCTGTTTGGTGGTCGATCACTTACTTTTGACTCTTGATTCCAGTTGTTTCTCCATGAGTTCTTTGGAAGAGGAGAACTCATCCAGTCTTATTTTTGGCATCTTATCAACTTGGCCCACAGAGCTAATCATCTCTTGTTCCTTCGCTTGGTTCACCTCCGCGGATATGTTTAGCCACGGTATTTTTCTAAAAAGTTTATCAAAGGAGACATTCAAATTTTAGTGGGGCAAAAGTCTGGTACATGGCTAGGAATAAACAACACAAAAGATACACATTAAAAACACCAACAGACCTTCTCCACATCAGGTAATATATAAATTCTTGTTCACAGTTTTAGATTTGCCAATTTGAGATATACCTCTATTTAGACATGAAAGAGGTATTCCACATTCGTTAATAATGATTTATTTTTTAAAGAGAGATAATGCATGAATATCTTGAAGCTCAAATAAGGCACCTTGTACTACATGGTACGCACTGCATCATATTACTGATCATATTCCCACTGTACTGGAAGGATGCCGCCTGTGGCCTAAAGGAACATCATTTCGGGACTTTACACACTCCTGTGGGACCATCAATAATTTTTAAACAGGATGACAGCATACATATTTGAGGTTTATACATAATTTGGTTGTGGATAAAAATTAAACTAATCATACACGGTTAGTACCTCTTGAATTTGTAGATGAGAAACACGGCGAGGCCAAGGAAAACCACTGATAAGAGCATGAGCATAGCAGAGCTCCTGTGACGAGGGTTGGAGTCCACCAAAGGTGCTGTAGGAACATGAAGTCATTTTACAATTTCTCTCCTATCATATACAGCAGGGCTGGGCAAAGCTTTTTGCTTTGGGGCCACATTCGTTCCAAAAATTCGACAGGCGGGCTGTGTCAGCACAAGATACGGTACATAAAAAAAACTGCATGTTTTTCAGTCCGTAAAAAACATAATCAGAAAATAAAATCAGGTATTAACATACTTGAGAACAATGAAACAACAATGGTACAGTATATGTCCGGTAAGAACGTCCGAGTATATTCATGACATACATGTGTTACAACACAAGCAACAAAGTGTTATATTGCCCAAAAACTGCAGTGTGCAGTACATGTTTCTAAAAATCTATACAAAATATTTATACGGAATATAACACCATTCGGACTATTTGCTACGAAACAAGATGAGTAAGAGATCTGGTGGTTTTCTTTCCATGCCCACCTATAGATCCCTGTGACCACCACACATGACAGCATTGCTCAGCGAATGTCATGCGCAAACATTTGAAGCCAGCCACGGAACGCTACAGTTTTCGATTGTTTTTAACATGATCGCAATCAAACCATTCTCATCTTTGTTTTTTTATGTAGAGTCTGGTAAATTTGAAATGATCCGACTCAAAGTCTCTCCTGAATGTTTCATACTTTGTAAACAGCTTTGAATAATCAGATACATCTCACTTCCTATTCCGCGTAATTACTGTTCTTCGTTTGAATACCACGATCTATGTGATGTCAATGTCTTCATCTTCTACTTTTCCTTTCGGCTTTTCCCCTCAGGGGTCGCCACAGCGAATCAATGTCCTCCATCTATCCCGGTTTTGTGCATCCTCTTCTCTCACAACAGCTACCTTTATGTCCTCTTTGACCACATCCATAAACCTCCTCTTCGGTCTTCCTCTCGGTCTCCTGCCTGGCAGTTCAAGGCTCAGCATCCTTCTCCCTATATAGTCGCTCTCTCTCCTCTGGACATGTCCAAACCATCTCTGTCTGGCCTCTCTGACTTTCTCTCCAACATCTCTAATATAAGTTGTCCCTCTAATGTACTCATTCCTGATCCTATCCAACCTGGCCACTCCCAAAGAAAACCCCAACATTATCAGCTCTGCTACCTCCAGCTCTGCTTCCTGTCATTTGTTCAGTGGCACTGTCTCCAGTCTAAACATCATAGCTGGTCTCACCACCTTTTTATACACTTTTCCTTTCATCCTAGCTGAAACCCTTCTATCATACATCACACCTGACATTTTTCTCCAGCCGCTCCAAGATAGGGGTGTCAAAGTCGCGGGCCACATTGTAGTTATGGTTTCCTCTCGAGGGCCGTTATGAATTTGGGGAACCCATTAGAATGTTTAAATCCCTTCAAATATTACATATAGAGCACACAGCAAATTAATGAATAACTCGTTTTCAAATCTGAAGTCAAGAATTGTGACTTGTATTGTGGTTGACATCCAAAAATATGAAATTTTGGTTCAGATTTTAGCAATCATCATGGAATTTAACAAGTTTGATTCGCTTTCGCGGGCCGAAAAAAATGATGTGGCGGGCCGGATTTGGCCCGCGGGCCATGACTTTGACACCTGTATTATAAGACATTCCTAACAAACTCCTCTTTTAAGATAACCCCAACTCCATTTGTCTTTTTGTCTTCACCATGATAGAACAACTTAAACCCCGACCCTAAGCTTCTAGCCTTGCTCCCTTTCCACCTGGTCTCCTGGACACACAGTATGTCTACCTTCCTTCTCTGCATCATGTCAACCAGCTCTCGACCTTTACCTGTCATTGTTCCTACTCTTAGTTCTATACTCTTGGCGTTCCATCTCTCTCTTTTCCTCCGAGCACACCTCCCTCCTCTCCTTCTTCGACCAACAGTAGTCAATTTTCCACTGGCACCCTGAAGGTCAACAGTACCAATGGCGGCCGTTGTTAACCCGGGCCTCGACCGATCCGGGATTCATAGGTTTGATTCGCATATTTGTTTTGGCAAAATTTTTCACGTCGGATGCCCTTCCTGACAAAACCCTCTGTATTTATCCGGGCTTGTGCCCCCTTGTGGCTACATAGTAAATGTCAATGACAATTAACACAATTAAAAACCTTCACAATTCCAGTAAAACTCACTGCAATCAAGAGTCACTTGCATGTCACCATTTGAATGCACACACACATATATATATATATATTGTGATATCATGAGAGGCTAGCTCTCATCGGGACAGGACAAGAAGTGCAATGGACGACAGGTTTGGATACAAACAAAAGGTTTTAATCAAGGGTTTCAAGGGGAATTCACAAGCAACAAAGGTTTGAATAGTGTCTCTTCCAATACTTAACTCCAAATAAAGTCTCTTCTGAGGTAAAACTGAAGACGGCGTTCTTTTCCAAGAGTCTCTAGGCCTCACCCCTCTTGACGACCTCCTCATGTAGCCTAGCCACCTTTAGCAAGGTCCAAATCCAGTGTCCAGTCGTGTGGTCCCAACTGGCAATGAGTTCCACGCAGCAATCAACTTCTTCACAGAGCACAGCAATCGAGCTTGTCTTTCCCCAAGCTGCACACTCAGAGGCTCTCTGCCTTAAGAGCCTTGCCTGCCAATCCCCCCTGATCAGCTGCTGGTGTGTGGTTTTAATTGCTGCCTTCCACCAGATGGGGCCTGACTCTCTCTGGGTGGAGCCAGCTTAGGGGGATGTATTTGCCCTCCAGGACACAGCCTCTCGTGACATCACAATATATATATATACAGTAAAGTCTCGTTATATCGATATTCAAGGGAGTCCGAAAAAATATCGATATAACCGGGACTATCGACATACCCCTGTTTGCATGTAATTTTCTCGGTGCGTGCATAGAAATAGTATCGATATAACCGGGACTATCGATATATCCGATATCGATATAACGAGACTTTACTGTATATATATATATATCAGAATCAGAGATTCAAAGTTGATTTTCATTTAACCCAATGGTTTAGCATCAGCTCTATCCAAAGTTTGCCTTCATGAGCTGACAACATTTATTTTCTTAATTGCCAGATGTGCAAATCACCTATTTGAAGGAAGGCCTTCAAGTTATATGTTTTATTCACATATGTTACCAACATAGACACTTTGTCGTTTTGTGTTCTGTTATTCTTGGTTCATATGAATAATGTGGTGCAGTTGAAGGCTTGGCAAATTCCGTTCTTTCCTTGCGGTGACAGTTTGACAGACGTTCCTGTCTCAATATTATGATTGAAGCAGATGAGTGTAGAAAATGCGTCAGGTTTTTTAGTTAGGATGCAGTTGGGTAGATTTATAATGCATATAGCGTGCAGCAAACCATAAACAAAGTATTTAGACTAAAATATTTGGTTTTGCTTTTTTAAAAAACTGCGTTTGCTCTCCAGAGCTAGATTTATTATGTTGGAGTAGTGACAGCAGTTGTCAAGTACGTTTTTTTCCATTTTGTTTTGTTCACTTGTTAATAGTATGAGCATTGCTGATCACGTAATGCTCTGATAATAACAGAAAGAAAATTTAAATTAAGATTGTAAAAACAAGCCAAATCACAAATAACCCTGAAAACGAAACAAAAAAATGTCTTACCCAATGTGAGCTGCGTGTTATATACAATCACCCTCACGGCAGGCTTCAGCTCAAACTCCACCAGATTCTGGTTCAGTGCGCTGTCAATGATGTTTGCAACCTATTTAAAAAATGCAGCAGGGTTTTCAGTCAAACCACCATGGTTTGACCTCATTTTATCAAATTAGTATGAAATACGTAGTTACATACTTGGTCAAGTTCCTCCTCACTCTTTTTCTTATCATGTGACTGGTTCTTGTTTGGTAAGAGGAAAAGTTCAGCGGCAGTTGGAATTCCGGGGAACACAGCGACCAAAAGCTGTTCTTCTGGA
The DNA here is from genome assembly GCF_051943395.1 of Hippocampus bargibanti. NCBI lineage: Eukaryota > Metazoa > Chordata > Actinopteri > Syngnathiformes > Syngnathidae > Hippocampus > Hippocampus bargibanti. The sequence goes on along the minus strand of NC_142743.1, from coordinate 1,179,675 downwards.
AAATCGGCCACCTATAGAAAAGCAAGAATAAATATCTTATAAATAAATCCTACTTATGACCATGACCGCCAGACCCTTTTTAAAAAAATAATTCTATGTCTGGCACCGCAATGCGCTAGCCGCGGGATGATACCAGAGGAGGGAGTGTCTTGTCACCGACTCCGGCCGCGATTCGGCCAGGACTCGAGCCGAGGCGGCGGGGCATCGGCGCTCGGGCGCGCTGGACCGCGGCGACGAGAACGAGGGAAAGGACCCCCGACGCCGATCACGGCCCGGCCAGGACTAGAGCTGAAGCAGGTCGGGTGTCGGCGCTAGGGATCGCATCGACGACAATGCCGCCTCGGGCCCTCGGCCGGCGGCGCCTCCGCCTCTTTGAGATAGTTCGTTCTGCTTCGGGGCGAGGTGGCGGGTCGGCCAGCCGTCCACGGCGCGCAGAGCGGGGTACGGCCGGGGAGAGGGCAACTGGTATAACACCGGCGATCCAGACACTTGCACATCCACCCACCCCTGTGGCGTCCGAATCAGGTCGTTTGCAAGTCATTTCGCACGAGTCTACATTTTGCATGGATTTCGATTTACGAGAATTTTGAGTTTCTATCTGTTGGTCGGAACGGAACCCGGTCGTAAATTGGATGTTACCTGTAATGCACACTCCAAACGAGTCTTGAGAAAGGAAGAAACATTTTATGAAGCAAATGCATCGTGCATAGAACTCATAATTTTGAATGCAGATGAAATACTTTTGAAATGAACACACAAGAGCAGTGATAAAATTCTTCATGGATATAATACATTGAAAAAAAAATCTCAAATCCACACGATCATTGCTTTTATACGTTTCAGATTGTCCCTCCTATTCCAATTATTTTATAAACTGAACTCATCACAAAAGTGTAAGACTTGTGGTGAACAATCCTTTTTAAGTATTTGTGAGTTGTTTTTTTGTAACAAGGGCTGACATTGCAGCAATGTTAAATGTGCAAAATAGAAATTATAATCTCAATCAACAAATTAGAGGCACGACAGAAGAGGGCATTACACAAAAATGATAAATGAAGTGAAGGGTAAGACTGAGTTAACACATTACTTCTAATTTCTGACTGAAACTCTAAGAGAAACTCTAAATTCCCTGTTGGGGTAATTCACTATATAAACATCTTTAAACAACTTTTTGCATCGTTTGTTTATGTTTTGGACTTCCTGATACGTCATCCTGCCTGCCTTTACATGATGTCACAACCCATTGCGTCACATCCTATTGCGTCACACTCTGTCCGTCTTATAAATGCTCCCCCTATTCGTCTTCTCGCTTTCTTTCCTTTCTGCCCCTCCTCGGCCGACCTCCCACGATGTCACTGCTGTCTACAAGATTGACTTATTCTGTTGAACACCTGGCTTCCTGCTGATTTAACCATCCTCTGCTATCAACACCCTGAGAAGCCATGAACCAGGAACGCACGATCACTTTTAACCGATCATTCCCCATGGACCAAACTTATTTTGGACACTTGTATCATTTATCTTGTTAATTCGGTGAAAAGACTTCTTCTTTTCCTTTCGGCTTTTCCCCTCAGGGGTCGCCACAGCGAATCAATGTCCTCCATCTTTACCGGTTTTGTGCATCCTCTTCTCTCACACCAGCTACCTTCATGTCCTCTTTGACCACATCCATAAACATCCTCTTCGGTCTTCCTCTCGGTCTCCTGCCTGGCAGTTCAAGGCTCAGCATCCTTCTGCCAATATCGTCACTCTCTCTCCTCTGGACATGTCCAAACCATCTCAGTCTGGCCTCTCTGACTTTCTCTCCAAAGCCTCTAATATGAGTTGTTCATTTGATATATTCATTCCTGATCCTATCCAACCTGGCCACTCCCAAAGAAAACCCCAACATTATCAGCTCTGCTACCTCCAGCTCTGCTTCTTGTCTTTTCTTCAGTGGCACTGTCTGCAGTCCAAACATCATGGCTGGTCGCACCACTGTTTTATACACTTTTCCTTTCATCCTAGCTGAAACCCTTCTATCACACATCACACCTGACATTTTTCTCCAGCCGCTCCAGCCTGCCTGGACACGCTTCTTCACCTCTTTTCCACACTCTCCATTGCTCTGGACAGTTGACCCGAAGTACTTAAAATCCTCCACCTTCTTTATCTCTTCTCCCTGTAGCATCACTCTTGCACTTGGATCCCTCTCATTCACGCACATATATTGCGTCTTGCTGCGACTGATCTTCATTCCTCTCCTTTCCAGGGCATATCTCCACATCTCTAGTTTCTCCGCCGCTTGTTCCCTGTTCTCGCTACGTATCACAATGTCATCTGCAATCATCATGGTTCAAGGAGATTCTAGTCTAACATCGTCTGTCAGCCTGTCCATCACCATAGCAAACAAGACGGGGCTCAGAGCTGACCCCTGGTGGAGTCCCACTTCCACCTTGAATTCCTCAGTCATACCGACAGCACACCTCACAACTGTCTTACAGTCATGATTCATGTCTTGTACCGCTCTGACATACTTTTCCGTCACTCCAGACTTCCTCATGCAATACCACAGCTCTTCTCTGGGCACCATGTCATACGCTTTCTCCAGATCTACAAAGACACAATGCAATTCCTTCTGACCTTCTCTGTACTTCTCTATCAGCATTCTTAAAGCAAACACTGCATCTGTCGTACTCTTTTTTGGCATGAGGCCATACTGCTGCTCACAAATGTTCACTTCTGCTCTTAGTCTAGCTTCAACTACTCTTTCCCAGAGTTTCATTGTATGGCTCATCAACTTTATTCCTCTGTAGTTAGTACAACTCTGCACATCTCCTTTGTTCTTAAAAATGGTCACGAGTACCCTTCGTCTCCATTCTTCAGGATCTAAGATCTTGTTGAATAACCCAGTCAAGAACACCACCGCCACCTCTCCAAGACACTTCCATACCTTGATTTGTAAATCATCAGGCCCGAGTGCCTTTTCCCCCTTCATCCTCTTCATCGCCCTCCTTACTTCATCCTTGCTAATGCTTGCTACGTCTTGGTCCACAACAGTCACATCTTCTACTCGTTGTTCCTTCTCATTTTCCTCATTCATCAATTCTTCAAAGTACTCTTTCCATCTTGCCATCACACTACTGGCACCTGTTAATACCAACTTGCCTTTTTGGATTGTAAAGTAATTATAAGAGGACAGAACGCTAAAAACAGAAGTCTTTAGGAAGGTTACACACACTGACCAATACTTACTTTTCGATTCGAACCATCCTCTACAACACAAACTAGGAGTTATCAGAACCCTCCAGCATAGGGCTAAACTAATACCAACAAGCGTTGAAGGTAGAGAAACGGAGTCAAAATATATCAGGAGAGCACTCACAAACTGTGGGTACCCTCAGTGGTAATTTAACAAATGTCAGAAAGAAAGAATAGGGAATGGAACCAAAAATTCTGAAGATACAAAAAGGAGAGGAGTCGCAGTACCTTACATTGCAGGAGTTTCTGAAAAACTACAAAGAGTACTTTGGCAGCACAAAATTCTACTTATTTCAAACCGATCAACACTTTAAGGCAAACATCAGTGCATCCAAGATAGGCTGCCAAATGAAAAACAAAGTACTGTAGTTTATTCAATACATTGTAAGAATGAAAATTGTAAAGAGCAATACATTGGGGAGACTCAACAAATTCTCAAAAAAAGACTTTATCAACATCGCAGGGATAATACTAGTGGGCCTCAATCGGCAGTACATATGCACCTAAAAGCTAGCAACCACTCATTTGATGCCAATGAGGTTAAAATCTTAGCAAAAGAACATAGATGGTTTGAAAGGGGAGTAAAATAAGCAATTTTCATAAAAAAAGCAAAATCCTTCATTAAACCGATATGGTGGGGTGAGGTTCAATTTGGATCGTTCGTACAATAGCCTGCTTAGGCAAATAGGTTAGGCAACATTAGTAATGCTGATGAGGTGATACTGGAGGGAGTGGGGCAATCAGGCCAGTCGTTAGTCAGGAACGTAGGAACAATTGTTGGGGCTGCAGGGAGTGGTCCTCTGCTCCCCCCACCTGAGAGTAGGGACCTATCATAGCAGTGTCCCCATGTCTGGACATTAGGGATATATATATATATATATATATATATATATATATATATATATATATATATATATATATATATATATATATATATATATATATATATATATATAGGGCCAATACTACCAGTAAGACTTTAGTACACTGAAGAAGCATCTTCGATAAGAAGCGAATCGTCCGACACTTTCAAAAAGTACAGATGACGGCTGAAGAAACCTTTTCATCGACTAGTCCACAGTATTTACTGTAGTTACTTCCTCCGTAACAGGGTAATTGTTGTAAGATTTGTTTCAGCCTTGTTCCCTTGCAATTGAGAAAGTGCCAAATTCTTTCTAGTCAGAAGCTGCTATGCAAAATATTGTGACTGCTCACAGACCTGCATTTCAGTAGGGAACATGTATACACACTCCTGCATGCAACCACACAGGCACGCACACACATGCAGCAGAACATAAATAGATCCCTTCCTTGCGCCCATGCTCAAATGTTCGCGGATCACTGGGTGCGTCTTCTAAAATTAATGAATTAGCGCTCATGGGTCAATTTCCTGAGGGAGACGTAAAGCAGATATGTCTTCACACCTGTCTAACGATGGATCACAAATTTGCCTGGGGTCTTCCCTTGCCGCACCAATGACTTCAGAGTTTTGGACATCACAGTTAAGAGGTATATCGGAAATAATCGAGAAAAAGCTAGACAGGGAATCAATATGAAGACAGAAAAGGAAGAATCGAAATACAGGGTGACAGGAGAGGCTGGAGGAAAAGGAAGAGGGCATCAGTGACAAATGAAAATAACTCACTTGCAGAATAGCCTTCTTTACTACTCTCCCCACATCCTGCCTCCAGTCGGATAAATCAGGGTTGAACTCATCCAGATTTGGCGAGAATGACAAAAGAAGAGATTTGAAGAAGTCTGTCAAGGAGATACAGGAGAAAACGGCTTTTCAACCGATTGATTATAAATGAGGTGCTCATTTTTCACTGATCATTTGGTTTACATTCAGTCTTAGGTTTCTTATATCACACTCGCACTACTCTTGGGCCAAACACACACATATTAGAGCCAGTCAACATTAAAGCAGTGCTGTCTGTTGAAAATAAATCTTTGTTCACATATACCTGTTATTCGATCGCTTAATTTCAGACAAAGATTTACAAAACTGTAATAGGTCAAGTTTGTCAGTGTGATTGCTTTTCATTGAAAACATAATTGACTTACCTGTAATTGCTATGGTTTTGGTATCCTGGAAGATGAGGTTGGCCGCAGCTACTTGAACTGTGAGTGAATACATTCCCTCATTGGGAAAAGTGTATGAGACACTGGCCTCCAATGTGGCCATTGGCTGTACACATAAAATATCTCAATCAAAACATCACCATTAAATTATTGTAGATATTGCATTTCGGATAGGTTCCCTGTGGAACTTATCCTCAGCTGGAGGTGCTGGAGAGTCTTCACTACATCTTAATATTTTGCTGTGCTGAGTGCCTATCAAAAACCTCAAGCTAACAAATGAAGGAGGTTTGGTTATTGCTTGGCACTTGACAAGGGGCTTGGCAGCAGTGTTTGTGTGTGTGTGTGTGCGTGTGTGCGTGTGTGTGTGTGTGTGTGTGTGTGTGTGTGTGTGTGTGTGTGTGTGTGTGTGTGTGTGCGTGCGTGTGTGTGCGTGTGTGCATGTGTGTGTGTGTGTGCGTGTGTGCCAATGTGTGCGTGTGTGTGTGTGTGCGTGTGTGTGCGTGTGTGCGTGTGTGTGTGTGTGTGTGTGTGTGTGTGTGTGTGTGTGTGTGTGTGTGTGTGTGTGCGCGCGTGCGTATGTGTGTGTGTGTGTGCGTGCGCAGTGTCTGAAATTCATGACAAAAAGTTAGCGGACACCGGGGCAGACAAACTGAAAAGTCGCCTGCCCAGCCATAAAGTTGCCTGCCTCCTTTTTTCACAACTTGAAACACAATATGACGACTACAGTGATCCCTCGCTACTTCGCGGTTCACTTATCGCGGCTTCAGTGCAGAGCAGATTTTTTTTCAGGATAAAAAAAACGTTTTTTTTTGTTTTTTGTTTTTAAATGGTGTCTTTCTCCGAGAGAAGAACATTGTTATCGGTAGTTGTTGGCACTCTTTATTTTTTTGTCTTTCTTTTTTTGGAGAATAGAGATTTTTTTATTTTTTATTTTATTAATGGCATGCAAATTTGCAAACAAAGTAAAAGAAGCAACACTGCAAACAACACTGCAAACAAAGCAGAATAAAATCAAATTCTCCATGAGCTGTTCTCTATTGTCAAGAAAAAAGAAAGACAAAAAAGAAAGAGTGCTGATAACAATGTTTCTCTCGGAGAAAGACTCCTTAAAAAAAAAAAAACGATTTTTTTTTTGGGGACTATATTGTACTTTGCGGATTTCACCTATAGCGGGCTATTTTTTAAATCTCCCGCGATAAACCAGGGTTCACTGTTATCGCAAAAAAAAAAAAAAAAACTAAAAAAAACATTGTTGCAAAGTGTTAAGGATTGATAATTAGAATATATAACAAAACAAAACTTTAAAATTAAGTAATTGATGTACCTACGACAAATGCTCCCTTGCTTAATTTATGGTAAATATCCTTTGCTGATGATTTTGCTCCAGTTGTCGTTTGTCCATATACTGTTCGGCATGTTGCACAATGCAATGTTCGCGTTCCGTCGTCTGCGACAAGCCATGTGAACTCCTCTGTCCATTATGTTTTTAATGCACGTTTAACGTTTTGTAGCATCATAAATTTTGTTAGCTTCTTTTGAATCTTTCTTCTGGGGTTGATGTTTTGGCTTGATTCCTAACCACTTAGCCAGTTTTCTAGAGTTCTCTGGCCGTCTACTTTGGAAAATGGTACGCAAATACACCCGGAAGCACGGAGTTATTCAATCCAGGCTTCTGATTGGCTGTGAAGTATGCAAATTGCCAAACGAACCGAAATTCAGAAATTTCCAAACCGAACGAAGATTTTGAAATCGGAAGAAAGCAAACGTTTGATTTGAAACTTTTTTTTTTTCCTCTGAAAAAGTTGTCGGTCACCCGGGCGGAGACGTTCTGTAAGTTGTACGCCCAACGTAAAAGTTGCACGCCACGGGCATCCGGGCAGACATTATTTCAGACAATTGTGTGCACGTGTGTGTGTGTATGTGTGCGTGCGTGTGTGTGTGTGTGTGTGTGTGTGTGTGTGTGTGTGTGTGTGGCAAAAAAGGAATTGTATAAGGGATACATCTTTGTGTCATTTTTTTAATATCACAATAACCTGCATCTGAACAGGCGTGTGTTTCAATTTCAACAGCTGCGGTCTCCACAGCCGCTGTGGATGGTAATATCTCATCTCATTTTCCGTACCGCTTATTCCTCATTAGGGTCGCGGGGGTTGCTGGAGCCTATCTCAGCTGTCTTCGGGCACGAGGCGGGGGACACCCTGAATTGGTTGCCAGCCAATCGCAGGGCACACAAAGACGTACAACAGTCCCTCTCACACTCACACCTAGGGACAATTCGGAGTGGCCAATCTGCCTGCCATGCATGTTTTTGGAGTGTGGGAGGAAACCGGAGGACCCGGGTAAAACCCACGCGGGTCCGGGGAGAACATACAAACTCCACACAGGGAGGCCGGACCGGGACGCGAACCGGCAACTTCTGCACTGTGAAGCCGTTGTGCTAACCACTCGACTACCGGGCCGCCCGGATGGTAATAATAAAAAAGAAAACAAAGCTTGCAAAGAGCTACCTCTGTGGTGTTACCAAACCACCAGAAATAGGTGACTGTGCGTGGGTGAGTGGGCAGGACAACTGCTGAGATGTTAACTTCCTTGTTTCTTATAGCAACAAAGGGAGCGAGAAGCTGGATATGCTCCACCGGACCTAAGAAAAGAAGATTTCAAGGGATTAAAAAACTTAAAATAACTGTTTTGAAGCTAATTTTCAGGATTAGAAAAGAGCACTTATTATATAATGTCATGTGCAAATTAAATATGAGAAACATTTGTCTGCTCAGTGTTTCAAAAAGAAAACCAACCATAATATCGCTGCAATTTTCAGTATGTTCCAAGTACCTTTATTTTGGGAATAATGGAAGGGAGACCTGATTCGCCCAGGTTCCCAATGAGACGTCACAAACAAGGGGACAGGACTTTCTGAATCTCTCCAGTTTCGAGTTCATTTCAGGCAGTTTTGGGCAATTCTAACTCATTTTTATTGGTGTTTTGCGTTTGACTAAAAATATCAGCCTGCGTGTTTTGGGTATTTTAGATGGCGTAAAACGTTTTTCTGATGTCAGTTAGGAAACAAAAAATCGTGTCGGCTATCCTTTAATGATAGGCAAGTGAAACGTGATCATGCATGTAATTTACACATTGAACATGAGTGAAGATGTACTTGGTACTGTGCATCAATATTGAGACTTACATGTGACATGTAGATAGAGTGTTGTTGTGTCATAACCCAGTGAGTTTTCTGCCAGAGCTGTGACACGATATATCCCTGCAGACTTGTAAACGTGTTTGATGCCCTCTTCAGCCCAGCTGAGGTTCGAATATGACACAGCGATGCCATCACCAAAATCTAGTTGGATATTAGTATGGATAGAATCACCCTGAAAGAAAGCACAAGTGTCATTTGGTCCATAATTTAAAATACTGTAAGACACTGCTGCAATTGTGTCTTTTCTGTCATGTAGAAGGAGCGTATGTACATTTTATGAGCACATTTAAAAAGAAGACAAACATGAGGAAATTCAATTCATAGAGGGCAAAACAGCTTTTTGAAATGGAAACGGGATCAACTGAATTTTTGTGACACATGTGACATCTAATATATTTTGACACATGCTCACCCTGAAGAAGACAACCAGAGGTCAATTTGAAGGACACATCATTCACATCATAAACAGAACTGACAATTCTCTCTCATCACTAATTTTCCCCACATTGTTGCAACAACAAACCACCGCTATCAAATTCAAGGCCCGGGGACCATATGTGGTCCTACACATAATTTTATATGGTCTGCGAAAAAGATCAATTTCCTTGATTTTTGCGAAAAACTCGACTGAAATACCAAATTGTTATGTGTAATACATAATGTTGAGCTTTGCAATAATTTTGAGCACCTGTTTGCACGCACTTGAACAATAATTGAACAAACTATTTTTGACTTGATTGATTTCAAAACTAATAATCCATCTTTTTCGTGCATGAGTAATAGTGTGATGAGACCATGACACGTGTATTTGTATTGTAATGTAAATGTATTTCAACATGACTTTGTTTTTCATTTGGCCGCCTATCTTTTGGATGCACTAATTTTTGCCTTAAAGCGTTTATCGGTTTGAAATAAGTAGGAATTTTGTGCTGCCAAAGGACTCTTTTTAGTTTTTCAGAAACACCTGCAGTGTAAGGTACTGCGACTCCTCCCCTTTTTTATCTTCAGAATTTTTGGTTTCATTCCCTATTCTTTCTTTCTGACATTTGTTAAACGACCACTGAGTGTACCCACAGTTAGTGAGTGCTCTCCTGATATGTTTTGACTCTTTTTCTCTACGTTCAATGCTAGTTGGTATTAGTTTAGCCCTATGTTGGAGGGTTCTGATAACTCCTAGTTTGTGTTGTAAAGGGTGGTTAGAGTCAAAAAGTAAGTATTGGTCAGTGTGCGTAGCCTTCCTAAAGACTTCTGTTCTTAGAGCTCTGTCCTCTTTCATAATTACTTTACAATCCAAAAAGGCTAATTGGTTCTCTTTAATGTCCTCGTGACTAAATTTAATGTTGATATCTACCAAGTTGAGGATATTTTATTTTCATGCTTACAACCGCGTGCAACATCCAGCACAAACAAATTTGGCAGGACTTTTTTTCACTGTATTGCCTAATACAGTTTCTCTTGACAGTTCTGACATTTTGTATATTATTGGCACTTGCGGAGGGAAATGAATAATTCAATTGCTGCGTCATTCTCTAAGCACTTCAATTCAAAATGTAAAAATCATCTTAACCATATTCAACACGTCACACTTATGAACATACTTTTCTGAGGAACAATCTTTGCATTGTTTATATTGAAAATGTTTTTCTTTGTTTCTTATGTAATATTTTGTGAATTAATTTCATCATGAAAACTTGCACACGTCCATGGCATTAAAAGTGAAAAAAATCACAATTTAGATGTTTTAGCAAGAAACAAGTAGACATGCACATGATTTCATCAATCATCAATAGTTGCCAACATGTCTGATGTTGTCTGATGAGATTTATCGATTTGCATTTTGACACCTCAAATTTCAAATGGTTTAGTTTTTCTTCTATCCTTTATTTTGATCATCTTTTCTTCACAATTAAAAAAACAACAACAGCAACAACACTATCACTAAGAATAATACGGGACACCTTACAATCCAAATAAAAACAATAATCTTGTTTCACTGGATGCAATTTCGAAGCCAAATCTGCTTTAAAAAATACCAGAATTAAAATAAATAATTACATGAATAAATAACACTGATGTCAGAACAATCACGTTCTCCTAATATTCCTACACGAATAAAGGGAAACAGAACAAATTAATTCTCTTTTTTTTTTAACGGATTGTCCTGATACATAATCGTGCTACGCTATTCAGCCTTTGCGAATGCTACACTTTTCATGCCTTGCTCAATCCAAAGTTTCCATAGAAGCAAACACATCTATGTTGTGTGCTTGATGATGATCTCCGGCGCCGACAGCAGAAGACGTACACGAGGGAAAACCAATACAAGTTTGAATAAAAGTTCATCAAAAATAACATTCAAACCTGAATAAAAAATGTTCAGTATGAAATTCTTATGTTACTTTTTGTTAACTGTTCTATAAAGTGACTTGCTACAACTGCAGCTGTTCGTCTGTGTAAGCTCTCAGTCGTACAGGAGTGGTCCATCGATGAAAAGGTTTCTTCAGCCGTCATCTGTACTTCTTGAAGGTGTCGGATGTTTCGCTTCTTATCCAAGAAACTTCGTCAGCAAACTAAAGTCTTACTGGTAATTTAGGCCCTATATATCCCTAATGTCCAGACATGGCGGTGCCTGACTCTGCTATGATAGGTCCCTGCTCTCAGGTTGGGGGGAGCAGAGGACTACTCCCTGCAGCTCCACTGATTGTTCATATTGTTCTGACGAACGACTGGCCTGATTGTCCCACTTCCACCGCTATCACCTCATCAGTATTACTAATCCTATGTTGCCTAAGCAGGCTCTTGTATGCAGACTTAACTGAGGGGTGGACCTCTGTGGCAGAGGATCCACCAAACCCCTGAGATGACTCACTGAACCCCTAGGGTTCGATCAAACCCTGGTTAAGAACCACTGCTTTAGGCACATGGACCGAGAGTTTTGGAGGACATGCAGCAATAATACACACTATGTTCATGACTTATTTATAGACTGAACATCTGCTGTATTCTCCTCACACACTACTACTACTACGATTAGATGTCCATCATAGGTGATGATGACGCTTGCTCCAAGGGAGAGGATGTTGGGGGTGGGGGTTTGTGGAGGGGCGGGGCTTAGCGATGCTATCGCGGGTGCCAATTCTCATGGGCATAGCGCCCAATCCTTGAGCCGCAGACACGTCCGCAGATGGAACATGGGTGGCCGGATGCCAGGGAGGTACCAGCCGCCCGTTGGTGCCGTTGAGTGCGTGTCTGTTTTGGTTGAATCAATGTTAATTTCAGGGACTACCCTGGCAGAAGTGGTCTGCCAGGTTTGTCTGTGGGATGCCAAAGTTTCGAGCTGCGTGGTATAGATGTTGGCTCGTTTAAGGAGGTCCCTGATTCAGTCCATGAGGCGTCGCTTTTGCCCCCCTGCAGAGCACTTTACGTCTTTCAGCTGTCCATAAAGGACTTGGCAGGACAGGTGGTGATTGGCCAAGCGGATGGTGTGTACAACCCACCGAATATGTTTCTTTGCAACTGCTGCTTCCATACGTATGGAATTTGTGCACTGAAGGATGTCTGAGTGGGGAACTCGATCTTCCTAGGACAGGCCAAGGATCTTCTGCAGTAATGGCCAGGCCGTATGTGGTCCATGTTTCTGCCCCATAGAGGAGAGTGGACAGACATACTGCGTTGTATACGTCAATCTTGTTTCCAATTCTCAGGTTTCGGTTCGCAAAGACTCTGCTGCGTCGACGACCAAATGATGATGATGAGGCTTTATTTATCTGTTTGTGTATTTCAATGTCAAGGGAGCAATTGGAAGACAACATTGAGCCAAGGTAGGTAAAGTGTTCCACTATATTTAGTAAAATGCCATTGATATGAAGGCCGGGTGGTGTGGGATTTGGAGACACAGGTTGGAAAATGAGCTGTTTTGTTATGTTGATCTGGACACAAAAAGACTGGTACAAGCTAGAAATGGTGTTCAGAGCATGCTGCATAGATTGTGAGGTGTGAGCTAGTAAAGCACGGTCATCAGCATACTGAAGTTCACTAATGCGGCAGATATTTGTCTTTGTGTGGGCCTGGAGCCATCTGATGTTGAAGAGGTTTCCATCCAAGCGGGACTCCACACGGATGCCATCTTCATGTCCAGTGCCTTTGTGGAATAGGCAAGTGACGGCAGAGAAGTGTCACATCTCGTCGCCGTCCTGGGCGCGCCCCGCCCCTCCTGTCATCTCCTCCGCTGCTCCCTGGAGACGGCCCCTCCCATCATCACGCACCTGGGTTCCCACAGCTGTTTGTCATTCCCGTGATTGTGCCTTCTGACTATATCTACCGATTGCGCTATCCAGTCTCCGTCGGAATATTTCGGAAGTCACCCCCACTACTACCTTGCTGTCAGGTTCGCTATTTCTTCCATTGCCTTTACGCACATTCCCCACTTTATGAGTTTGTTGTTTTGCATGCGTGTTCCAGTAAAAGACTTTACCCTGATCTCTGTCTCGCCGTTGCATTTCGGATCCAAGCCTTCCCTCCTTCCCTCGCCACTCGAGCCCGGCGTCCTTGCCTCGAGTATCGTAACATAATATTCCGACCACCCATGGATCCCGCCGGCGAAGACAGATTCCTCACCGCCCTCTCCATGCAAGCGGAGCGTTCGAGCCAGATGGCGCAAGCCATCACGGAACTCCGCCAGATCACCACCTCGCTGGCTCAACGATTCGAGACGGTCGAGGAACGTCTGGCAGCCCTCACAATTCGGTCCTCCCCGTCCGCGGGTGGGCACCCGCTCCCGCTACCCAACCCCTCTCGCTACGCAGGCGAAACCGGGCGTTGCGCGCAATTTCTCATGCAATGCGCGCTCGTGTTTGAACAACTGCCGCAAGCCTACGCTAGCGATGAGGCTAAGGTAGCTTTTATCACCAGCCTGCTCAGGGGAGACGCCGAGACGTGGGTGCTGGCCATCCGGGAGTCTCGACCGGAGCTGTGCACCTCCTACCCGGACTTCGTGGCAGAGATTCGCCGGGTATTCCACCATCCGGTCACGGAAGTTGAGGTAGAAGGAAGACTCCTCGACTGCGTCCAGGGGTCCCGCTCGGCTGCAGAGTACTCCGTCGCCTTCCGGATTCAGGCCGCTGGCAGCGGCTACGACGACCGAGCGTTGAGGGGGGTGTTTCGTCGCGGGCTTAACTCCGATCTCAAGGACGAACTGGCTACACGCGACGCTGGCACCACCTTCGACGACTTGGTCGACATAGTCATCGGCCTTGATCACCGCCTTCAGGAGCGACGGAGGGAGCTGAGCGGTCGGCGGCCCGACGAGCCACGAACCCGGTCGTTGAGAACCAACGCCGGCAGCGAGCGCGTGCGACGTCGGGAGATTTCCCCCGAACCCATGCTGATTGGTGGGGGGAACGACCGCATCGAACCCGGGGCTCGCCGCACCCAAGGCCCCCAACCAAAGACCTCCGGCACATGTAAGTCCCTGTCGAAGAAACGACATAGGCGACCGCGGGAGGCAAAACCCCCTACCCCCGTAACGCGATTGGAGCTGGAAAGTGAATTGACTGGGCCTTCCAGCTCCCAAACAGTGCGGGCATTAGTGGACTCGGGGGCCGACGGGTGCATTATCGATCCCGAGTTGGCAGACTCATTGGGCTGCCAACTTATCGACCTCCTGCCCCCCAAGGAGTTCGTGGACCTGGACGGAGGACTATTAGCGCGAGTCACGCACATCACGGCCCCGCTCAAACTTCGGGTAGCGGGGAACCATGTGGAGCACCGCCAATTTTTAGTCATGCCCTCCCGGAATGCGCCATTGGTATTGGGTCTTCCCTGGCTCAATACCCACGACCCATCCATCTCCTGGGAGGGTCCCACCATTCAGGGCTGGAGCCCCTACTGCTACGCCAACTGCCTACGGTCGGCTACGGCAGGGCAAGATCCCTCCCGCGATGGCCCGCCCGAGGCCATCTGCCTCAAGGGTGTGCCACAATGTTACCATGACCTGCGGGAGGTGTTCAGCAAGGACAGAGCCCAATCCCTGCCACCCCACCGACCGTATGACTGTGCCATTGACTTGCAGCCAGGGGCTCCATTACCGGACTCCAGACTTTACCACATTTCACAACCGGAACGGGAAGCCCTGAGCACTTACATAGACTCCTCTCTAGCGGCGGGACTCATTCGCCCGTCGCGTTCCCCGCTGGGCGCAGGGTTTTTCTTTATCGAGAAGAAGGACGGATCCCTGCGCCCATGCGTTGACTACCGGGGCCTGAACGACATCACCATCCGTAACAGATACCCTCTCCCCCTCATGGATTCGGCCTTCGCGCCCCTTCAGTCCGCCACCATGTTTTCTAAATTAGACCTTCGCAGCGCCTACCATTTGGTCCGTATCCGTGAGGGGGATGAATGGAAAACAGCATTCAAGACACCTTTAGGGCACTTCGAATACCTGGTGATGCCGTTCGGGCTCACGAACGCGCCCGCCGTTTTCCAAAATCTGATAAATGATGTGCTCAGGGACTTCCTCAATGTTTTCGTTTTTGTTTACCTCGATGACATTCTTATTTTTTCCCGCTCTGCAGAAGAACATCGGCAACACGTCCGACGGGTCCTGGCGCGGCTCCTGCAAAACCGGCTCTACGTGAAGGCAGAGAAGTGCGACTTCCATGTCCGCTCTCTGTCGTTCCTGGGGTTTGTCGTGGAGCAGGGGCAGCTCAGGGCCGACCCCGCCAAAACCAAAGCGGTGGTGGAATGGCCGACCCCTAAGACGCGCAAGCAGCTTCAGCGGTTTTTGGGGTTTGCCAACTTCTACCGCCGCTTCATTCGCGGGTACAGTCAGAAGGCACTTCCCCTCACTAACCTCACGTCCACCAAGCTCCCTTTCAGGTGGACTCCCGATGCTGAGGGGGCATTCAACCGCCTCCGTCGTGCCTTCACCAACCCCCCTGTCCTGCGTCATCCCGACCCCGAGCTTCCGTTCACGGTCGAGGTTGACGCATCCGAGTCCGGAGTAGGGGCCGTCCTTTCCCAGCGCTCTCCCACCGACCAGAAGCTACGCCCATGCGCCTTCTTCTCCCGCCGGCTCAGCCCCGCCGAGGCCAATTATGACGTCGGCAATCGGGAACTGCTGGCGGTCGTCCTGGCCCTGCAGGAATGGAGACACTGGCTTGAGGGAGCTAAACACCCCTTCACCGTCTACACGGATCACAAGAACCTGGCGGCCATCCGGTCTGCCAAGAGACTTAACTCGCGACAGGCCCGATGGTCACTCTTCCTCACCCGGTTTAACTTTTCTCTCACCTACTGCCCAGGGTCACAGAACACCAAGCCCGATGCCCTATCCCGCATCCATGAGCCGGCAGAAAGGGAGGAGACCACCACCAACATCCTGCCGGCCCAACGCATCCTGGGTGCCCTGAGGTGGGAGGTTGAGAGAAAAGTTCAGCAAGCCCTGGGGACGACCCCCATCCCCAGGGGCTGTCCTAAGGATCGCCTGTTCGTCCCCGCCCCTCTTCGCACGGAGGTGCTCGTCTGGGGGCACACCTCCAAGATTGCCTGTCACCCGGGGGTCAACAGGACGATCCAACTCATCGCCCAACGGTTCTGGTGGCCGGGGTTCCGAAGGGACATCACCAGCTTCGTGAAAGCCTGCCCGACCTGTGCTTGTGGGAAAGCTTCCCACCAGCCCCCGGCAGGACTCCTCCAACCGCTACCGGTGCCGTCCAGACCCTGGTCTCACATCTCCGTCGACTTCGTGACAGGCCTCCCCCCCTCCCGTGGCAAGACGGTCGTCCTCACCGTTGTGGACCGATTCTCCAAGTCGGCCCACTTCGTCCCGTTAACCAGGTTGCCGTCCGCCATCGAGACGGCTCAACTCCTGGTTAACCACGTCGTCCGTCTCCACGGGATTCCGACGGACATCGTGTCGGACCGGGGACCGCAGTTCGTGTCCAAGGTATGGAAGCGTTTCTGTCGGTCCCTAGGGGCGTCGGCGAGCCTGTCATCTGGATACCATCCCCAGACCAACGGACAGACGGAGAGGAAGAACCAGGACCTGGAGGCGGCCCTCCGGTGCGTGTGCCTCCACAACCCGGCGTCGTGGGCCCTGCACCTACCCTGGGTGGAGTACGCCCACAACTCCCTGGTCTCCGCAGCCACAGGTCGGTCCCCATTCATGTCCGCCTGTGGCTATCAGCCGCCCTTGTTCCCCACACAGGAGGGCCAGGTGGAGGTCCCGTCTATTGAACATCACCTCAGACGGGCCCACCGAGTCTGGAAGGAGACCAGGGACGCCCTGACACGCACCGCATCCCGGAACCAGCGGTTGGCGGACCGTCATCGGAGACAGGCACCCAACTACCAGGTCGGGCAGGAGGTGTGGCTGTCCACGAGGGACCTTCGGCTGGCAGGGTCTTCAGCCAAGCTGGGCCCACGCTTTACGGGTCCCTTCCCCATCGAGGCCATCCTCAGCCCGGTCTCGGTGAGGCTCCGGCTGCCACCCACCATGAGGATCCACCCCGTCTTTCACGTTTCCCTCCTCAAGCCAGTGGAAACCAGCTCCTTAGCCCCCACGCCCACCCCCCCACCTCCCCCCCGGATGTTGGCCGACGGACCGGTCTACACCGTGCGGGAGATACTGGACTCCAGGCGCATGGGCAGAGGAGTGCAGTACCTGGTCGACTGGGAGGGCTATGGACCGGAGGAACGACAGTGGGTCCCACGTGCCTGGATCCTCGACCCATCTCTCATCCGGGCGTTCCATGCGGCTCACCCTTCCAAACCTGGTGGGCCGCCAAGAGGCGTCCGTTGAGGGGGGGGCACTGTCACATCTCGTCGCCGTCCTGGGCGCGCCCCGCCCCTCCTGTCATCTCCTCCGCTGCTCCCTGGAGACGGCCCCTCCCATCATCACGCACCTGGGTTCCCACAGCTGTTTGTCATTCCCGTGATTGTGCCTTCTGACTATATCTACCGATTGCGCTATCCAGTCTCCGTCGGAATATTTCGGAAGTCACCCCCACTACTACCTTGCTGTCAGGTTCGCTATTTCTTCCATTGCCTTTACGCACATTCCCCACTTTATGAGTTTGTTGTTTTGCATGCGTGTTCCAGTAAAAGACTTTACCCTGATCTCTGTCTCGCCGTTGCATTTCGGATCCAAGCCTTCCCTCCTTCCCTCGCCACTCGAGCCCGGCGTCCTTGCCTCGAGTATCGTAACAAGAAGAGGATGTTAAAGAGCACTGGAGCCAAGACACAGCCCTGCTTCAGCCCAGCGTTCACCCGAAGAGCTCTGAGTAGAGTTCTCCAAAGAGTACTTTGGCTTGCATCCCGTCATGCAGCTGCTAGAGAATGCAGAGAAACTTGGGTGGTACCCCAAGTTTGGAAAGGTGTTTGCACAGCAACTCACGATTGACGGTGTCAAAGACTTTGTTGAGATCTCTGAAGGCTATATAGAGGTCCAGGCGATGTTCTCTGCTCTTCTCCATAAGTTGCCTTAACACAACAATCTGCGGTGGATCTTGTCTTCTGGAAGCCACACTGCGTTTCTGGAAGTACAGACTCTGAGACATGCTTGACCAGCCTGCTGAGCATGATTTTGGCCCAAATATTTCCTGCGGTGGAGAGGAGCGAGATTCATCGGCTATTACCACAGGCTGTTTTGTCCGCTTTCTTTTTGTAGACTACCATGATGTGATGGGAGCTTCCAGATGTTATGTATGAGGAGGTGCATACGGCGCGTGAGGAGATAACCTCTGTGTTTGAAAACTTCTGCAGGGATGCCATCAGGTCCAGCACTTTTATTGTTCTTAAGGCTTATGATGGCTTGCCGGGTCTCGGAAAAAGATGGTGGGGTGTCGAGGCTCGTGATTGGCGGCAGGTCTGGAAGATTGTCCAGATTGTGTGACTTGACGGGGTTGGTGGTTTTGAGAAGAGTCTCAAAATGGTTTGCCCAGCGAGCAAGGATCTCATGGCGGTCCTGGAGAAGCGCAGAGCCATCAACAGATTGTACTGGAGCAAGTGTTCGCTTTCTAGGGCCATAACGTGCTTGAATTGCATCCCTGGGTGTTGTCTGACAGATATTGGATCTCATGTGCCATCTGCAACCACTAGGTGTCTTCCATGACACAGAGTGCCCGGAGGGTTGCTGCCCTTGCTGCAGTAAAGATTGCTTTCCGGGCAAAATAGGAGAGCTTTGTGGGCCTCATGTTTTGCTTTTAGAAGTGATCTCATCCAAGTTTGACTCGAACCAATACTGGTGTCGTTTCCTTGACTGTCCAAGCACTTCAGAGGCTGTGCTGTAAATAGCCTGACACAGAGCTTGCCAGTCGACGGGGTCCTCTGGGATCTTGTCAAGGTTTTCAGCAAGGAGACTTTGAAGGTTGGCTTTGATGGTGGGGTTGGTCAATGCTGTGCAGCAGAGCTTGGGCGACGGGGATGTACACGTATAAGGAGTTTGGATCGGTCCACGCATGGCACGGGTGATGAGTACATCCTGTATGTTCTTTTGCCAGACAATCACATAGTCCAGGAGGTGCTAATGTTTGGAGCGGGGTGCTGATGTTCTGCACAGAGGGAGACGAGCCGAAGGCCGTTGGTCTTCATCTCATAATAATAATCTCCTCTCTCTCTCTCTCTCTCTCTCTCTCTCTCTCTCTCTCTCTCTCTCTCTCTCTCTCTCTCTCTCTCTCTCTCTCTCACACACACACACACACACGCACATACGCATACACACACACGCACACACACACACGCGCGCACACACACGCGCGCACACAAACTATTAAATTGACAGAATCGAAATACGCACACAAAGATAGTGCAAAAACACTTTTCCGTTCAATCCCTTAAAACGTGACAGCAATGTTGTCATCAGCTATTATGTGTTATTTATTACCAACACTCAAAATATGAACTCAGATATACATATCACCTACAATCGCTGTTCAACATAGTCTTGTGGATGAGACTAAGCACGTGGTATGCATTGCACGTGCTACTTTGCAAAGCTCCATGCGACACACCTATATTAGTGTTTCTATCATACTAAAAATTAAAATCTAAATAGAAATTAACATTTCCACTCAAAGAAAATGTTATATAAAAATATTTTGAACCTAGATGCAATTGAACAAATGGCAAATAACCTGGTATTCCCGTTTTTTATTTCTTTAAATACTGCCATGATTTTAAAAAAGTATGCTGTTTTTTTTAATATTTGGCTTTGTCTCTAATAATAGTAATAATAATAATAATATTAATATTAATAATAATAATAATAATAATAATAATAATAATAATAATAATAATAATAATAATAATAATAATAGGGGCAGCCCGGTAGTCGAGTGGTTAGCACACCGGCTTCACAGTGCAGAGGTCGCCGGTTCGCGTCCCGGTCGGCCTCTCTGTGTGCAGTTTGCATGTTCTCCCCGGACCCGTGTGGGTTTTCTCCGGGTCCTCCGGTTTCCTCCCACACTCCAAAAACATGCATGGCAGGCAGATTGACCACTCCAAATTGTCCCTAGGTGTGAGTGTGACTGTTGTATGTCTTTGTGTGCCCTGCGATTGGCCGGCAACCAATTCAGGGTGTCCCCCGCCTCGTGCACAAAGACAGCTGAGATAGGCTCCAGCAACCCCCGCGACCCTAATGAGGAATAAGCGGTACGGAAAATGAGATAATAATAATAATAATAATAATAATAATAATAATAATAATAATACATTTAATTTATAAGTGTTTTTCAAAACTCTCGAGGACACTTATAATGCTTCTGTTCCTCTTGCTGCCAGTCTTTTTTTCCCCAGAATAATGTCTCAGTCCCTTTACTAGTTAGTTTATGTCCATTTATTCTTGTGTGATCATCAAATCATAAACCTTTTAAAGTCAGCAATCAAGATAAATGTCTATTTTTTGCTTTCAACACATTCCGACAGACATCAGAGATGGTCAAATTATGATTCTTAGCAATTTGAAGTACAACAATCCAATTATACGGAGCTAATTATAAATGTATGTGTGTATCGTGTGTTCTCACCTCGTCTAGGTGAACCAGGAAGGTAATATTAGTCCCCATGTTGGCTGCCAGTTTATCATCTTTGGTTGTCAACGAAAGTCCATTTGGAGTTTTCCTGGGGCACTGTTGCTTTCGAGCTGTGTACATTTCTTTTACACCCTTGGTGCAGTTGTTTAACACCACTTTACGGTACCTTCACAAAGACACTCAAGTTGAAAAGTAATTTCCATTTGTGGTATGCGTGCATGGAGTCTTTAAAATTGTCTGCATCGTGCTATTTGGTCTTAGCAAGAGGTGCAGAATGTAAAGACCATTACTAGAGTACAAATATGTTGGAAAGCAACTGTGATAAGGAAGCTCCCTGGCCACACTTAAATCTGAGCACTAAAAGAAATGAACAAACTTAATTTTAAACTGGACATTCCTTCTTTGAAAAGATTGAATTACATATGTTGATGTGAGCATTGTCAGATCTTATGGCCATTGTTAATTGTTGAAAAAAGAGCGCCGGAGAACAGCATGCATTGTTCTCATGCCGTATGCTGTTAAACGGACCCTGACCCTGTACTGTTGAGATAATTCTGCCCAAGACTGCATCTTTTGGAGGTTGAGGAGGGATTAAACCAAAACGAAGGTCTGCAGTTCCCATTGCCACGGCGCTCAAATCCATAGTCACTGTCAGAAAACAAAGTATATCAATACACAAATGACTTCATCAATGTCAGCATCCACAAAATGATAGATTATAATCTTAGATCTATTTGACAGGGATTGAAAAAAAAATCAACAGTCACATCATTATCAAGCATTGATTTGAACTACTGCTGCAAATATGCCCTCCAATATA
Source organism: Hippocampus bargibanti (assembly GCF_051943395.1). NCBI lineage: Eukaryota > Metazoa > Chordata > Actinopteri > Syngnathiformes > Syngnathidae > Hippocampus > Hippocampus bargibanti. The sequence continues at coordinate 1,158,302 of NC_142743.1, read as the reverse complement.
CTGTATCTAAAACATGGAGGGGCACACATAAGGAGAGGTGCATGTTGGATAAAAATGAATATTATTCTGCTGGTTCTGTTCTTTGCTGGTGTTGCGATGATATTTAATCAGCAGGAAGCAAGGTGATGTACAAAAAGATTATTCATTTCTTGGGCAGCAGAGAAAGAGATAATGCTCTTCACAACAGGCGAGACAGAGTCAAAAAGGGGCTGGCGGGAAGTTGTCTCCAGCAGATATAGACCACAGGAATGACATCATCATCATCATCAAGCTACATACATATATACTAAACTAACATATACAAATAACTAAACTAAATACATATATAAACTAACTAACATATAAAAATAAGTAGAAATGAAATAACCTTGGATGTTTTAGGATGTGTATATAAACTAGTTCTAACTGTGCATGTCTCAAAAGAAAATAATCTCTTGCCTGCTGAATGAGAATAAGAATCAGAAAGACTTTAATAGTCTCACAATGGGGAAATTTGCAATCTACAGGAGCAAAAATGAAAGGGGTGGGTGGTGGAGGGGTCAAAGATAAAACAAAGTGTTCAATTTCTTTCATCTTCCTTTCATAACTTTGCTGCTGCGAAATGTACATTTCTCCACTGCGGGACTAATAAAGGCAAATCCAATGCACAAATGAAAATGTCAGGACACTGAAATGTACAACTGCACACAAAAGTGTCATAAAAAGAACGGTACAAAGTATACAAATATCGAAAAGTATCTTATTTTCCTTTCGTCTTTTCACTTGAGGGGTCACCACAGCGAATCAGTGTCCTCCATCTTTGTGCATCCTCTTCTGTCACACCAGCTACCTTCATGTCCTCCTTGACAAAATCCAAAAACCTCCTCTCAGGTCTCCGTTTCGGTCCCCTGCCTGGCAGTTCAAGGCTCAGCATCCTTTGTCCGATGTAGTCACTCTCTCTCCTCTGGACATGAAGGTAGGCAAACGATGTCAGTCTGGCATCTCTGGCTTCTTAGGACTTGCATCACCCGCTGGAGGTATTTGGTCGTGGCCGCTTTCCTTGTGGCTAGTTCGAGGTTGCCATTGGCCTGTGGTATAACGAGGTACTTGTAGCTGTTTTCAATGTCTGCTATTGATGAGAAGGTTTCTTCAGCCGTTATCTGCACAAATGTGAAGGTTTCGGACGTTTCGCCTCCTATCCAAGAGGCTTCGTCAGCGAACTAAAGTCTGACTGGTCGTATCGGCCCCATTTATATATCCCTAATGTCCAGACATGGTGGCGCCGGACACAGCTATGATAGGTCCCTACTCTCAGGTTGGGGGGGCAGAGGACCCCTCCCTGTGGCCCCACTGATTGTTCCTACATTCCTGACTAACGACTGGCCTATTACCCCCACTCCCACCGGTATCACCTTATCAGCATTACGAAAGTTGCCTAACCTGTTTTGCCTAAGCAGGCTATTGTATGAACGATCCAAATTGAACCTCACCCCACCAGACCGGTTTAATGAAGGATTTTGTTGTTTTATAAGAATCGCTTCTTTTACCCCCCTTTCAAACCATCTATGTTCCTTCGCTAAGATTTTAACCTCATTGTCGTCAAATGAGTGGTTGCTCGCTTTTAGGTGCAGATGTACTGCCGATTGAGGTCCACTTGTATTATCCCTGCGATGTTGATAGTCTTTTTTTGAGAATTTGTTGAGTCTCCCCAATATACTGCTCTTTACAATTTTCATTCTTACAATGTATGGAATAAACTACATTACTTTGTTTTTCATTTGGCAGCCTATCTTTTGGATGCACTAATTTTTGCCTTAACGTGTTTATCGGTTTGAAATAAGTAGGAATTTTATGTTGCCAAAGGACTCTTTGTAATTTTTCAGAAACTCCTGCAATGTAAGGTACTGCGACTCCTCTCCTTTTTGTATCTTGAGAATTATTGGTTTCGTTCGTTATTCTTTCTTTCTGACATTTGTTGAATGACCACTGAGGGTACCCACAGTTAGTGAGTGCTCTCCTGATATGTTTTGACTCCTTTTCTCTACCTTCAGTGCTAGTTGGTATTAGTTTAGCCCTATGCTGGAGGGTTCTGATAACTCCTAGTTTATGTTGTAAAGGGTGGTTAGAGTCAAAAAGTAAGTATTGGTCAGTGTGCGTAGCCTTCCTAAAGACTTCTGTTTTTAGCGCTCTGTCCTCTTTTATAATTACTTTACAATCCAAGAAGGCTAGTTGGTTCTCTTGAATGTCCTCACGAGTAAATTTAATGTTGACGTCTACAGAGTTGAGGTGATCTGTGAAGGATTGAATTTCTTGTTTCTTAATTATGACAAAAGTATCGTCCACATATCTAAACCAGTGTCTAGGTTTTGTCCCTGGGAAGGATGTGAGGGCCTGTTTCTCCATCTCTTCCATGTAAAGATTAGCCACTATGGGTGAAACTGGTGAGCCCATAGCACAACCATGAATTTGTTTATAAATTTTTTCCCGAAATTGAAAATACGTAGTATTAAGGCAGATTTCTAATAATTGGCAGATGTGATCCGGTTTAAGTTTGGTTCTTTCATGCAGAGAAACATCCGCCAGTAGTCTCGTCCTCACCACTGAGACTGCTGCTGGGGTTGGGACAGATGTAAAGAGAGAAGTCACATCGTATGATGCCAAAGTTTCCTCAGGTTCCAATATGAGGTCTTTGATCCTCTCTACAAACCCTGTGGTGTTCTCTACGTGATATTCTGTGTTACCAACCAACAGAGCGAAAGTAGTTTTTAAATATTTGGCAGAGCGGCAAATCCTGGAAAAATGGTTCATCTTCCCGCAGCCCTGACATCGTTGTCCTGTGCCTTTGCAAGTGAGCATGCATGTAAGGAAGCTCCACAGTTGGCAGAAGGCCCGCGTGTGTTTGCCCCTTGACGTCCGAGCACATTTACAGTACCTCAGCACTGTCGTAGGTGGAGATGGGAGCAGAGAGGGACATCCTTGCGAAGTGGTGCATTTTCCCGCAGTGCTGGCATTGTTGTCCGTTGCCTTGGCAATTGGGCGCATATGTGGGGTATGAGGCAAAACCACAGTTGGCACAAGGCCTGTGTGTGTCAGCCCATTGATGTCTGGCCACATTTGGCTCAGCACAGTCATTGGTGGAGGTGGAGTCTGGGGTTTCAGGGATTGGAGCAACGATCTGTGCCAACGCGGGAGATCGTAAAGGGGTGGGTGTGTTCACGAGCCGAGCTGCTAATTGTGCTGCATTCTCCATTTGGAACGCCATTTCCACAGCCTTCAAGAGTGGAAGGTTGTCAGGTGAAAGTAAGAGTTTCTCCCGGAGCTTGGGATCAATCATGTACTCCGCTAATTGATCCCAAATCCTTCTACCAAGTGGGCAAATTTACAGATGCGCGCTAAGCACTGCAAGTAGGCAACATAGTGGTGTACCTGCTCACCTGTCTGTTGCCATTGTTGATGGAAGGCAATCTGCCGGACGATTACGCTATGCCGGGGGCGAAATTCCAATAAAGTTACACAATCCCAATATGTCTGCACAAGTCCGAGCGTACGAAAAATGCGCTGCCCCTCACTAGCCAAGCTGTGCACTAGCATCGCCGTTAGCTGTGCCTCACTTGCCTCGTTTAGTCCGATCGCCGTCAGATATGTCGTGAAAGTCACATCAGCGGGATAATGGGACTGGAGACTCAGCGGGGAGTGTGAGGAACGAGGGGAGGGGAGCTGCATAGGAGTCCATCTTCGCCACCAATGTTATGTCCAGAGGAACATGTGATAACTTGCTTTATCCAGTCTTTATTGTGCCGCGTGTTGGTCAACAGGCTGGCATGTCATCACCACTGCTTTACGACACTTCGCAACGTTATGTAGAAGTGTGGCATATACTTTATGATCCAGTTGTATATTTTGATTCCTCTAGAATCTAGATAGAATGTTTTAATACTTCCTATATTGCCTTTTCAGTATATTCAATTGAATTAGGTTGTAAACGATTTTCAAATCATTATTTCAATTTTATTTACGTTTCATACAATGTCCCAATTTCATTTGAATTTGCACCGTAGTGCATTTGAAAGTATATTGAAAGCACATTGAAGAGCGTGCCGGCAAAATGTTTTCGACTGAAGCAAGCCAGAAGTTGACAAAGAGAGAAAGTAGGAGTAACTATCGTTGCTTGACAGAAACTAATCAGCGCATGCATTTTGGACTGCTACAAAAGATATTTACATCGTACAGTTAGATGGTGTGGTTCCATCTCTCTGTTATTTGAAATGTAAAGGCAATCAATTGAATATTTGCATGCAAATTGAAATTATTAACATCCAAATGCCTTTCTCATCTTTTAATTGGAACAATCACAAAGAGCATATTTTACTCTGCGACACTGGGATTAGACCTTATTAGCATGTTGTTTAAAACAAGTTCAAACTACTTTTCACTTTATTGGAAAGTGGGTGGGACGTGAGTGTGTAAAGCAGGGCTGCCCAAATTTGGTCCTCAAGGGCCACTGTCCTCCCTGTTTGCCAGATCTCCAAAGAGCAAGACACCTGATTTCAATCATCAGGCTTTTTTAATGCTGCTTCACAGCTGGCTGAGGAGCTGATCATCTGAATCAGGCGTGTTTCAGCCGGGAGTGCTGGGAAATGGGCAGGACAGCGGCCCTCCTTGCCTGCAGCTGTGTAAAGGAATATATTATGAAAATGAGTAATGGCATGTGAGTGGCATGCAAAAATGTATGAATTTTGTTGGTTTTATGTCCTTGTGGATGATGAATAGTACTGAATTTGGAGAGTTCTCACTGAAACGGGGTCAGACATCCCTGTAAATGTTGAGAAAAAAAAGGATAGGAATCAACTACACACTTTGTATTTTAGTCAAAGTGGTCCAGAGTCAAGTTTCAGTTGCTGCAATTATTAACATGAAATTCATGTATGTAATGATCTTGACAAATTAAAGGTTTGTGCCATTTGTTGAATGCATTTTTATTATCATCGGTTTTACTCTGGTATGGATTGGTGTTTTTACTGGGTGGAAGGTGGCATCTTCACAGATTTATGATCTCCTCAGTCAACTTTGAATTATCCGCTCGAGGATTGCAGTTCCTTTGAAATGTACTTTTTACTCGTTGCCTACTCGCAGGACTCAAGCACATGGACAGCTTGTGACCTGCACATGGCATTGAACGGTTATGAGAGGAGCGGCTTTGATTTTGGGTGAAACAATTGTCTCGTGCAAAATGCTTTTTTTAACTGTACTGCAACACGGGTATGAATACCAAAATGTAGTTTAGTCTTCCCCCACAGATTGACACTGCGCCTGTGCAAGACTTGCAAATAGAGCTCTTAATCTCAGTGCAGCGCTTCAAAATGTGCGCTGTGTGTGGTAAAGAACATGTTTTTTTATGTTAAGCTTACCATTCAAAATCATGGGCTCGGCAAATACAAGACTCAGCAGAGATGATTCTTGAATAGTCTTTGCCGAGCATGCAGTAGTTTCCAGGACGACGTTTCATGTAAATCTGTTTTTGACCCATAATGCATGGTTCACCCTGTGGAGGAGTAAGTGATGATCTTGTCATGGTATAAACACCAACATGGAAAGTTTTTTTTTTTTTTTTTACCTGATTGCGCAAATGCCATGTTTGGTAATCTTCCTCAGTACATTTCCTACTGAAGATCGACTTGTAGTCTATCTTGATGAGTTGCCATTCTGAGCGATGGCTGAAGTGCCCAAAAAATCTGAAGTAAAATGCAGAAAATGATATCTACTTTTACTACTACAATTATTTCATATGATTTTAATATAGAAACAAAGCAACACAATGAGAATATTGGTATAAAGGCAACATAAGACTAATGACAATTGGGGGAAAAAAAGCGGATTTGTGAAGTGTCTGCATTGAATGCTGATGGGTTAAAAGAATTACCCCAACAGATGCGCTGTTAGCACATCCACCTCATTTAAGTGATTGCCGGTCAGAATCCGAATTCATCAGGTCTTCGTTCATTGTTTTTCTACGAGTAGTCCGATTCCATCCCGCATTCCAAAAAACATGCTTCTTGTTAGATTGTGTGAACAATTATGTGAATAGCTGTAACTGGTTGGAGGCCAAACCAGGGTGCACTTTTTGTATTGCCCCAAGTCATCTGGGAAATCCTCCAGCTCATCTATGATGTCTGTGAGCATAAGTGGGATCAATCTGTCCAGTACAAGTGTCTTTTTAAAAACATATTGGCAATTATCTTACTTTCATTCTCCATATCTAAAAATATGGTTAAAAAAGATAAAAGTAAGATCAGGTTACTTTATTATCATGAAGTCTTGTTCATTTTTTAACCCTTTCGGGGACAGTGGTTACTACAGTGGGCTTATCATGTTAACAGGTGCTTGAAAGGGTTGAAGCCGAAATGAAAGTTTTTAGCTATGTTTAGGGTTAGAGACTATGGTGGTATTTACAGATACAAATCTGTAGAGGCATTGCAATTAGTAGACATGGAACCCTCTGATTCATCTCATCTTTCAAATTACGTACTCATTACTGAACTCTTTATTCTAGTATTAGCTGTCAGTCTCTCTTTTCACACCACTGTATTCACTGGCATGTTTATTACGTATAGTTACACATCACACTTAAACCAAGCAGTATCTTGGTTCACAGAATCATCCCATTCAGTCTCCAAAAGTCAAGGATAATGTTCAGGGAGCCCGCCATGGATGTTTTTGGAATGTGGGAGGGAAGAACATGATTAACTCAAAACAGGGAGGCCAGATTGAACCCACAACCTCTGAACTGTGAAGTTGATGGGAAACCCCCCCTCTCCCAATTCTGAAAGTATATGATTCATTCACTTATCATCATGAGGGTTGCGGCAGGGTGGGAGGCTATTCCAGCCGTCGTTGAGCAGTCGGCGGGGGACACCCTGAACCGGTTGCCGGTCAGTCACAGGGCACACAACAAACAACCATTGACACTCACACTAACACCAAAGAAAAAATTGGAGCGATCAATCAGTCTGCCACACATTTTTGAAATGTGGGAGGAAACTGGAGGACGGACCATGCAGGTCCGGGAAGAAATTCTAGAAGTAGTCCAGGTAAAATAATTCACATCTCTTAAAATAAAAGGCAAGTGTAAAACATCTCAGTTTAGGGAGCATCCCCCACCTCAATGATTTAAAAGTAGTGCAGCACATAATAGTACAACACATTTTTTTTATTTTTTTTTAAACGGCATATTGCCTTTAAATATTGTATACTTCCTGAATCTGCCGGGCCGGCAAGCTCTGCAAAAAGTAACTCAGATGACCGCACGGATGCAAAAATACTTTTTATTGAAACTTTCATGATAACACACTCTGACAAATAATCATTTCAAACTGATTATTTGCAGTTAGGGAATTTGTAAGACTTACGTCATAATCTGGTTCTCTGCCCCAGCTTCGACTAAAATGCCGTCCACGAACAGAGGTACAGAGGAAAAGCTGTGTTGGGTCCATTGCCTCCCTTCGTCAAAGCTGACCCTGTACATGTGTGTCAAAACGCATTCCCATCACAAACCCAGTAATAGCAACAGAAATGACACGCAAAGCAGAAACTCTCTATTTGAGCTTGGTCAGAGGAGAGGTTGGGATCACAATCACTATTGTCTCTACAGACAAGTCAATCTCTGTGTACAATGCTGTGAAAAAGTATTTGACCCTTTTTGACGTCTGTGTTCTTTGCATATCTATCGCGCACAAATGTTTGAGTTAATCAAACCTATTTTAATATCACTTTGAGACAACTCAAGGTTTATGAATTCAAGTTTAATTTCTTTAGACACACACACAAAAAATCCACACGTACTTGTGCCGAAATGAAGAAGTCATTGCCCACTGAACCTACAAATGGGATGTGGATCAGTAACTGAAATCAAACATTTGTGATAATTAATGATGCGACATCACATGGGGGAATTTTGACCCACTCTTCTTCGCAGAATTGTTTCACCTCTGTCATGTTGGAGAGGTTTTGAACATGAACTGATCCTTTAACGTCACACCACAACATCTCAATTGGATTTAAGTCTGGATTTTGACTTGGATCCCAAATCTCTTAATTGTGTTGTTTTTTGAATAGTTGACCTGCTGCATGTTACAGAGGGCTTGAGTTCGAGGGTGCACATCTATTGTCGGATGTTCTCCTCTAGAATTATCTAGTGTTCAATCACAAGTTATCCTGGCTCTGAGATAGTAAAAGCAGCCACAGACCACCACACTGCCATTGCGATGCTTCACTGTTGGCATCATGTTCTTTTTAGCAAATGCTGTGCCATTTTTATCCCTGATGTAGCAGGCCGCACATCTTCCAAAAAGTCACATTTTACATTTGTCAGCCCATAGAATGTTTTTTTTTTTGAGGATCACCAAGATGTGTTTTGGGTGAGCAATTATGATCAGTGTCTTTCTTATGGTAGATACATTAACACTGACTAGAACTGAAGCTCTAGAGATATTTGCCATCTGTTTACTCTAGGTTGTTTTGCATATTCCTGGATCACGTGCCATCACTATCTTGGGAGTAATTTCAGCTGATCAACCACTCCTGGTAATTTTTGTCACTGATCTTAGTTTTATCCATTTGTGGGTAAATGGCTCAGACAGTGGTTTGCTATAGCCCATGAGCTTTACTAGTATTACTTTGGGTTATTCTGCTACACAATAGGCTAAGCACTGGCGAGGATCTAATCGTTATCGTTAACCCTGTGAAGTTTTTGGTCTGAACAATTTGGTCTGTCCAAGATCGATTTCTTGGGGCACCACATTTGTGAACAGGGCGCCATCTCCTTACCCGCCAAAGTGCAGGCAGTGGTTGACTTCCCCCACAGTTAAGGCTTTTTTTTTGGGGCATGATGCATTTTTACAACCGGTTTCTTCCTCACGCACCTCCTACAACCCCTTTACGGCGCCTTGAGAAAAAAGAAGGCTAATGACCCCGTCGAGTGGCCTCGCACAGTCCTTTCAACAAGCCAAGGACGCTCTCGCGAGTGCAACTTTTCTGGTCCACCCGATCTCAACTGCACAAGTAGCTTTGACTACCGATGCGTCTGATGTTGCCGTAGGGGTGGTAGTCGAGCCGCTTGTGGAGAGCGAATGGCACCCCCTTGCATTTTTCAGTCGGAAACTGCAAGATAACGAACACAAGTATAGTGTTTTCGACAGAGAGTTGTGAGCACTCTATCTTGAAACTCCTACTGGAGGGGCGCCTGTTCACCGCAGATGTGAATCACAAACAACTTACATTCACCATGTCGAAGGTGACTGAACCGTGGTCGGCCCGACAGCAACGGTATTTAGAGGCCATTTCAGAATTTACAACAGACATTCGTCATGTGGCCAGCAAATGTAACCCTGTGGCCGATTGCTTGTCACGCGCGATCATGTATCGAGTCCAGCTCGGGGTGGATTTTTCAGAGATGGCCACCGCCGAATCTGAGGATCCTGACATCCACGAACGCAAGGCAGCAGGCACGGCCCTGAAGCTTGAGGAGGTGGCACTATGTGAAGGGGGTCCCGCTCTCCTCTGTGATGTGTTTGCAGGTCGCACTCGTCCCGTGGTGGCAGGAGTGGCGTCGGCGAATTTTTGATTCTATTCATTGCTTCTCACACCCTGGCGTCCGGGAAACAGTCAAACTACTTGGGGCCAAGTAGTTTGACTACTTGAAGTTTGTCTGGCCTGGGTTACGAAAGGACGTAAGGAAGTGGGCAGCTGCATGCGTGGCATGTCAGCGCGCAAACCTGGAAACGTTACCAATTCCGGCCAGGAGAGTTGACCACGTTCATGTGGATCTGGTCGGGACCCTCCCTCCTTCGCAGGAGTGCACGCATCTCCTCAGTATGGTCAAACGGACCACTAAGTGGCCGGAAGCAGTCCCCCTGTCCTCCACGACCTCGGCAGATATAGCACACGCATTTCTGTCGTCCTGGGTCACGCGTTTCAGCACGCCATCCGACATCACTTCGGACAGGGGCCCCCAGTTTGTGTCCGGCTTCTGGTCGGCTATGGTGCAGTCCTTGGGTGTGCAGGTACACTGCACTATGGCCTACCACACGGGATGTGTGAACGTTTCCAAAGCCACGCTACGGGCCACACTATCGGGCGTCAATTGTGTTGCCTGGCCTCCGTGGGTCCTGCTCGGGTTATGTTTGGCCCCAAAAGAAGACCTAAACGCCGCTCCGACAGAGTTAGTGCTTGGCCAGCCGCTCCACGTCCCTGGTGAATTTCTGCCTGAAGCTTCAGGTGCACCTTCTTTCCCCTTTTTGCCTGGAGAGCCCCTGACTCCAGCACCATTTCACCACTGTGTCCCCAAAGTGTTTGTTCGGTCTGCTCTTCGGTCAGGCCGGTTTGTCTTCGTGCGTCACGATGCCCACCGCTCTCCCCTCTAGCCGCCGTATGCCCGCTTAGAGTGCTCAAACACGAAAAGAGTTTTGTGCTCGATATGGGTGGGCGAAGGGAGGGCATTTCAGTAGACAGGCTCAAAACGGCTCATTTAGTTGCGGGCGAGGACATTTCGCCGGCCAGGTTCCATGTCGCGGACGCCCTCCAAAACCTCCAGCCTCACCGCGGCATGCCAGGGTTGAGTGTCGTTCCCCCACTCAGGTCTCACCCGGGTCACCTGCCCGAATAACTTCACCTGCACAACCGAACGAAGGACTGCATAGTCGTTGTGGCAGGCTGGTCAAGCCCCCAGCAAAGTTTTCACCTTGACTTTCCTTCTGGGTGTTCTGGGGTGGGGTGGGGGGGCTGTGTGGCGCGCACAAGTACCAGGCATCTGCACAGGAAAGGGCGCGTTTATGTTACATATATTTCACTGCATTTTCTGTTTGAGTGAGCTCCACTTGTTAGCCGTTGGAAGAAACACATGTCTACGTGCAGTTTTGTGTGCTCCTTCCTCAATGGCTACAGTATTGTTTTATTGCAAATTAGAATCAGAACCTTTTCTCTCCACAAAGGCAAATCCTTCGGTCGATTAACCTGAAGTTCACGATACTCGTCATTTTTTATTCGTCGGGCCTATTCAACATGAACGGCAAGTATCATTCCAATCAAAATTGTGCTTTCCGCCAACCTAGGTCAGTATCATCCAATCAAAATTGCGATTTCCGCCAACTTCAGCCCAAACAGGACATGAACATCGAAAAATCTATATATAAAAAATATAATCGTGGAGCCAGATGCCATCATCAAAAGAGCCAATAGTTCCTGTCCCCTGTTTTAAAGGATGTACTAAATGAGGGTAAAAAAACTGAATGTAATTCGTGAAGAACCCCCCCTTCAAATAAATACATAAATAAACTCTTACATCAGGATAAACTGATGTACCCTTAGGCGCAAAGGGAACGACTCAATGTGTATCACATACTATGCATCAACAAGCTATTTACTCATCCATCCATTCATCCATCACTCCACTTTTTATTCTTCACTATTGTGATCTGGAGCCAATCCCAGACAAATACATCCTGTACAGGTTGTTAGCATCGGCAGGGCTACATACCAAACAATCATGTCAAACAATCATTCCCACTCACATTTAAACTTCAAGGACAAGTCTTCAATGAACCTAATATGTTTTTGGAATATGGGAGAAAGCAGGAGTCCCCCCCTAAAAAAACAATCATGCACGCACGGGGGAGCATGCAAACCCCACACAGGACGGCCACAGGACTCAAATCCCAAATTTCAGAACTGTGAAGCAGATGTGCCAACCACTGGTCCAGCATGCCGCCTATTTAAATCACAAGAAACATATTAAATGTATGTGACTATGAAAAGCAATACAAAAGAGAATTAATCAAACTGACATACCATAAGTGTTTTGTTGGCACAGAAGGTTGTTTTACAGCAACAAGGGCCCCTCCTTTGTCCAGAAACCAAACATTGTGCTCCTCTTCAAAAATCTGCATGTCATCGATCATACATAAAATAGCATAGTGTTAAATAGTGTTAAAAAAGTAACTAAGACCTGCCCATTGACATTCACGCAAACACTAGAAATACTCTGGCTCTCTTTTTTCTTGAAAACTGAATCATTCAACCCCCTGTATACCCCCTCACTTTTTTTCCTCTGACACTTGCAATTCTCTCCCTCTATATTCTTTTCTGAAAAAGTCAACAAAATCCACCAGCATCTTGGCTCCTCTGTATCCCCCTCTCCCCCAACCTTCCTTCCCCCTCATGTCTCTTATCTTCTTTTGATCTCCCTCCTCCCTCTACAATCGCAAACCTCATTACTAAATCCAAGAATTCTTCCTATAAATTAGATCTTCTCCCAACAGTTCTGGTCAAATCCTGCTTGCCGTCTCTCCTTCCATTCATTTCAGCCATTATTCACTCAGGAATCGCCCCTGCCCGACTGAAAACGGCGGCATTCACACCAATTCTTAAAAAGCCTGGATCTGATCCCAATGACTTCAAGAACCTTCGCCCCATTTCTCACCTTCCTTTTATTTCCAAAATCCGAGAACAAGTTGTGTACCCCCAGGTACACTCTCACTTTCCCAGAATGATCTCTACGAACCATTCCAGTCTGGTTTCCGCCCCCACCACAGTACAGAGTCAGCTCTCTTAAAAGTCACGAATGATCTTCTTTTGGCAGCTGACGCTGGTTTCCTCTCCATCCTCGTCCTTTTTGACCTAACTGCAGCTTTTGATACCATTTCTCATCTCATCCTCCTTGACAGACTTTCCTCCATAGGGATCACTGATACCCCCTTAAGCTGGTTCCACTCTTATCTCTCTGGCTGCTCTCAGTTCATCCAAATTAATTCCTTCACTTCACAGTCCTCTCCTGTTTCTTGTGGTGTGCCCCAAGGCTCTGTCATGGGACCTCTCCTCATTATCATCTACCTTCTTCCCCATGGCAATATTCTCCGTAAATTTGGTATACAATTTCAATTCTTTGCGGATGACACCCAGCAAACCTGACACCTCTCTTCCACCCTCTTCAAAAGTTTAGGTGTCATCCTTGACAGCACACTATCTTGACATTCCCATATAAATAACTTAACCCGATCTGCCTATTTCCACCTATGCAATATCAATCGTATTCGCCCGTCTCTCACCCCTCACACCACTGCTATCCTCGTTCATAGTCTTGTCACCTCCCGGATTGACTATTACAATTCACTTCTCCTTGGTGTCCCTCAGAAACTTCTCCACAAACTTCAACTCGTCCAGAATTATTCAGCCCGGATCACCAGAACCTCAACCTTTCACCACATCACCCCCGTCCTCCAAGAGCTCCACTGTGTCCCGGTCAAATATAGAATCAACTTTAAAATTATTCTTTATACATTTAAAGCTATCCATAACCTTGCCCCCCCTACCTGTCTGACCTTCTTCAATTTTCTATTCCCTCTCGTTCCCTCAGATCTTTTTCCTCCCTCCACCTCTGTCTGCACCCCCCCTCCCCCGGTCCCCCGCTCGTCTCAGCATGGTAGGGGACAGGGCTTTCAGCTGCTCTGCCCCCAAACTCTGGAACTCACTTTCTCCCAACATTCATAAAATCGATTCTCTTCTCACCTTCAAGTCCCATCTCAAAACCCACCTAGTATTTAAAATGGCATTTTCTGTGTAGCTCTCTCTCTTGTTTCTATTTATAATTGTATGTAATTCATTGTATTCTATTTGTGATTGGATTGTATTTATTATAGTGCCTATGCTTGTTTGTGACTGTAAAGTGTGCTTGAGAGCTTTGAAAGGTTAAATGAAATGAAATGCTTAAAATGAAATGTATTGTTATTTTTAGACAAGGAGATGAATGAGCTAAATCCTACCAAATTAGCTTTTTAACATGGAGTTTAGCACACACACTCAGACTTTAAGACACGCACACGCACACACTCATACACGCACACACACACACGCACACACGCACACACGCACACACGCGCACACACACACACACACACACACACACACACACACACACACACACACACACACGCACACACACATATAAACGCACACGGGCGCATGCATATACAAAAAACAGACTTCGTTCTGAACTGTCACCTGTCTCCAGCTATTTCCGGCATCAGATGATATGTACATGCCAACATTGTTGTAGGACAGCTCAGCTCCAATATTCCCTGCAAAGTATACGACAGAAAAAAACAGGTAAATTATAACACGGGAGAGGCGCAACATACTCACTTAAGATTAAGATATAATTCAATTTATTGCCAGTTATTTTTTAACACCAGTGGAAATAAATTGGATCGTTCAAGTTTCAATCAAATGATATTATACTGTATATCACATTATTTTTATTCGCCCTCTTCAAAACATAAAAGCAAGTCCCTACACCTCCTTTCATGATCATTTTCATCTTTGCTTTATTTTATCATGTCTCCAAATTATTTGATGACAACTAGTGGTCTTTAGTTATTTTTTGTTCTTTTGCATTACACATTGAAAAAGCCTAAACTTCCAGCAAAGTATTGATATACATCCAATGCTTTTCAGATTCCCAACTGTCATCCCCTCAACTATTGGATATGAGATGTGCATAGCGTAGACAGACACACAATTTACTGCAGTACCCTGACATAACCCATGCAAAGTGACAGATATGAAATTACCATTCAAAAAGCTTCCTGATTATTGTGCAGATCTGTTGGCCACATAGCACAATCTGCTGCTATAAAAATGACCACTGACCTATAAATCTAAGTAAACCTTTCAATAAGTTCATTAACTTATGAGATCCTGGTGATGGTGAATGTATTTAGGTTTCAGTGATTGTTTGAATAATGTACACAGTTGTATCATTTTTGAGTGTCTGCAAAGGTAACATATGTCATGAAAGGCACACATGTATAGAGCAAGCTTTCAATCTCTCCATGTATGTGATTATAATGCTCCTCATGACCCCTGTCAGAGCTATAAAACCATTTTTCGGTTCATGTAAATAATAGACGACTGCAAGTTCTCCCCTACAGATTACTGGAGCGTTCAGACAACATAATGCTGTCTTTGCACTAGCTGATGCCTTAAAGGACAACCGACGTCTTGTTTTTGAGTTGGTGACGATTCCTGACGTCACGTCACGGAGGGAACGCCCCTGACCGAGAAAGCGACACACAATGCATTTTGCGGTACTTTGTTTAGTCTGAAAACTTCGTGTTGATCCGTGTTGATCCAAATCTGAAGCCATTTTTTTGATTCTTGAGCAAGGCAAGACGTCTTGGTGTGACATCACGAACAAGGGGGTGCGACCTTCTGAAACTGGCCACTTCCGGGTTCAATTTGAAGTAATTTTTGGACACTTTAAGTCATTTTTATTGGTGTTTTGCATTTGACTAAAAATATCATCTTGCGTGTTTTGGGTATTTTATATGCAACATTTACATTAAAAACATTTTTCTGATGTCAGTTAGGAAACAAAAATATGGTGTCGGTTGTACCTTAAAAGTTGCCGCAAGCAAATTCAATCACACAAATCCACGCAAGAGAAACGACTCTGCCACAAAGCGACACGATCCCAAGTACTGTTTTTTTTTTTTTTTTTCAAATTCCTGTGTATTTTTTATGTATCACACAAGACAAAGAACAAGACCACATGCATACAGGCATGCAAGGAGAGACTGAAACGCGTGGGTTGTTAGGTACTAGTTGTCAGGAAGTAGAATGGCATCTGTCCAAGATCAACAGTTTGCAACCATTCAAAAAGTGTGTATACATCTGACAATAATCTTTGAAACTTTTAGTGAACCCTGGTGAAAAACTTACTTTCTCACCATGGGTAAACACTTGCAAGCATTAAGCACTTGAAGAGATACGGATTGTGCTTCATTTTTTTGGCACTTAGAGAAGATTATCATCCCTTTACATCTGCTTGTACACAATGCTCTTTCTCTCTGAGGGTAGTGCGAAAGTTAGGTGTGAAATCAATTAAAGGACAACCGACGTCTCCGGGCAAGTGGTGTCCATAATTTGGCTTCAAATGACTTCTACTGAGCGTATTTTACAAAGATTCCACCGCATATAGCTATATTTTACGTTTTAAGACCTGTGCTGAATATTCAGGAAGTCTTGTTTTTGAGTTGGTGACGAGTCCGTACGTGAAGTCACTGAAGGAACGCCCCTGACTGAAAAAAAGACACATTGTAGCAGTCCTTCTATCACGTCAATGTATTTTGCTGTACTTGTTTGGTCTGAAAACCTCGTGTTCACCAAAAAGCCGCCAGAAGAGGGCGACCAAGCTCCATTGAAGGAATTTATCAGCCTGTGGAAACCGGCTGATTAATTCCTCACAGGAGTTTGGACGCCATTTTCTGCCTCGTTTTTGGTGATCCATTTCCCCCCGTATGCTTTCCTCTTCAGAACTATTTGAATCATATTCATAACTGGATGTGTCACAAGAAAGCATATTCTCCGAATCTGAAGCCATTGTTTGGATTCTCCAGCAATGCAAGACGTCTTGGCGTGACGTCACAAACTGGGGGCGGCACTTTCTGGAAATGCCCAATTCGCAGCTCGATTTTTTGCAGATTTTGGACACTTTCAGTCATTTTTATTGGTGTTTTCCATTTGAATAAAAATATCATACTGCGTGTTTTGGGTATTTTAGATGCTATAAAACCTTTTTCTGATGTCAGTTGGGTAAAAAAAGTGATGTTGGTTGTCCTTTCAAGGACAACAGACACTTCCCGACATAGTTGCGTCCATAATTTGTAAAATCACTTCAAATGACTTCTACTGATCGCATTTAACAAAGATTCCAGCGCATATAGCTATATTTTTATTTTAATTTGCGCTGAATATTCAAGGGTCTTGTTTTCGAGTTGTTGAAGATGCCAAAATAGACGTGTCTTTAGGAACCCCCTGAGGCAGGTCTCCCATGTTGTTTATTGTTGACATTGTGGATTGAGCGAGAAAGCAATACACAGGAGATTCCGAGTGCATTTTTGTCACTTTGTTTAGTCTGAAAACACTGTGTTGAGTGAGAAATTTGAAGGAAAACTACATAAATAATGTGATGGTGAATCGTTGTGTGGCAGCCAATTGCGGTAACACGCATAAAGAGGGTGTTTACACAAATTCCCAGCAGACAAACCAACCATTTGGGCAGAATGGAAAAGACAAGTCGAACAAACCAGAGCAGGGTGGAAGGCCACGAAGCATTCATTTGTTTGTCGTGCTCATTTTGAAGAAGATTGTTTTGAAATACAGGAATCCAATATGACGAGTCCATGTTAACGTTAGCATCAATATAATTCTGCGAGAGACAGCAGAAAGTGTGGAAGCTTTTGAGCCATGTGTAGGCTAGCTAGCAGTAACTTTGCGTATGGACCCGGCAAGTCGACTTTCATTCCGATCGTTTGGCTGGATTTTTACCAATCATGGTCATCAATTTTATGAGAATTGTGATTCACTACAATTTGTTTATGATGAACTCCCTTGTATAGAAGGCCATTCATACATAAGTTCGTAACTTTTCATCTTGAAAGTTGAAACAACTTTTTGCATGCACAACCTTAAAGAATCTACATTGATGTTGACATCTTGTAGCTTATTATTTGTTATTCATGTCCTTATATGCCATACATCACCGAAGTTGATGCTATATTGCTAATTCACATAGCGTCATATATGCTTCATATGTCATTTTGTTTCGTCGCTTGCATACGGCTCGAATTGATACGGGAGGACTTCTTTAATTGATAGCAAACCACATATGATTTCCTCTTCAGAACTATTTGAAACATATTCATAATTGGATGAGGAACAAGAAAGCATCTTTTCTGAATCTGAACTCTCTGAAGCCATTGTTTTGATTCTCGAGCAGGGCAGTTTGTGGGCCAGGATTGGCGGTTTCGCCCAGAAGGTTCCCAATGTGACATCACAAACATGGCGGCAGGACTCCTGGATCTCTCCAGGTTGGAGATCGCCAGTTGCAGTTTTGGCCAACTTGAAGTATTTCTTTATTGGTGTTTTGCGTTTGACTAAAAATATCAGTCTGCGTGTTTTGGGTCTTTTAGATGCTCTAAAACGTTTTCTGATGTCAGTTGGGCACCAACAAATGGTTTCTTTTGTCCTTTAAATGAATTAAATGACATGCAATACCAGAAGCCTATTGATTTTGAAATTGGTGTAATTGCAATTGTACACGTTTCTGCAATTGCATCAATTATAGTCAACATTGAGTTGTGTTCCCACCTGTAGCAACAATGATCCCTGGTGCAGAGCTCTTCGTGGAGATTGCCCCAGACACATAAGGGTTCTCTGAGCTTTGTAGTTGAAGGTGAAGGGAACAAAAAGGCTAGAAAATATAATAAAAACAGGATTTCAAATTTGAAACATTGCCAAGACTTTTGTCGACCGCATTATGATAACCTACTTTTGGAAAGTTGTCAAATTACCAGTAGGACAATTACCAAATGTGATATAGTATTATGGTAATTCATGATGTAGTATCAAGTTGTTTCATAACAATAAGACCAATCGAGGCTTAACTTTGAAATGCGGATCTCGTCTGCGTTAAGCGGAGAATCCGTAAATGGATATGTTGCTTTGTTCGTTTTTTTTAATTTATTTGCTCATTCATGTATAGTTTGTTTAGAATTGCTTACAATTCACATTCGAATTAGGTGTCATGAGCCACGAAGGCCAAATAGTAATATAAGGATGTGACAGTGGTGGAAAAAGTGGTGGTTGTCTTTGCAAAGCAACAAAGCTATGCAGAGATAAAAAACAGGAAGCAGACGGGACAATTAATTATGTATAGCCTTCTTCTAAATCAGTCTGTCTCTCTGTTTCTCTCTTCAAAATTATTCTATCATCACCTATACAGATCTGCAATATAATTATATATATATATATATATATATATATATATATATATATATATATATATATATATATATATATATATATATATATATATATATATATATATATATATATATATATATATATATATATATATATATATATATATATATATAGGGCGGCCCGGTAGCCGAGTGATTAGCACACCGGCTTCACAGTGCAGAGGTCGCCGGTTCGCGTCCCGGTCCGGCCTCCCTGTGTGGAGTTTGCATGTTCTCCCCGGACCCGCGTGGGATTTCTCCAGGTCCTCCGGTTTCCTCCCACACTCCAAAAACATGCATGGCAGGCAGATTGACCACTCCAAATTGTCCCTAGGTGTGAGTGTGACTGTTGTATGTCTTTGTGTGCCCTGCGATTGGCCGGCAACCAATTCAGGGTGTCCCCCGCCTCGTGCCCGAAGACAGCTGAGATAGGCTCCAGCAACCCCCGCGACCCTAATGAGGAATAAGCAGTATGGAAAATTATATATATATATATATATATATATATATATATATATATATATATATATATATATATATGAGAATGTATATGAAGCATGGCCTGCCACAGGATATCGTTTTTAATGGAGGAACAAAAAACACCCTTTGTGCTTGGTTCTTGGTTTCAAAGAGCACCAATAGCACACACTCACACACTCTTACCAGTATGCAATGAATTTCATTTCCATCCAGGTCAGTTGCCGGGGCTTGCAGGAGCCTCCAATCTCTGCCTTTGTTGTACGTGATGAAGGTCTTTACCTGGTTGTCTTGCCGTTTGTTGGCAATCAACATGCCTCGAATGCCTGCAACCTAAAGGCCACACACAATTAACACAATTCATTTTAAGCTCATCCTTCTGATGTTGTCGGGAAGCATTCATTGACATTGATACACTGATCGCATGAGCTATAGTGGATCAGCTCAGCTGAGTCATTCATTTTCTGATCAACCATACTGCCATAATCCGACGGCATGTCATTGACCACCTCTGTCAATGGGGACGTTAACGTTGTAGCGTGTGACCAATTAATTTTGGCACGCATGTTTGGATTTTGGTGCTACTTGCTCATTTGTAACAATTGTATATTAACTTTCTTTCATTTTGTAAAGGTGTCGCTTTGCTATTCATATGGTCCTTGTGTGGGTCTTGTAATCCCTACTGTTTTTCTTGATGCGGCGCCACTGCAAATACAGTCTCTCAAACGACTAAACTTTCAAAGGTATTGCTGTTTGAGACTTGAGTCTGAAGGTATGAGAGGCATCGATGAGCTTGAATGTATCAAAGGCATGGACAACTCAAACAATATCTATCCGCATGCTAATTCAGATGACGGGATGGCCACCTGGAGATGTTTTTTTTTCTTTTTTGCTTGGAAAACTCAACCTATGTTGGACAATGCTTTCATACAGGATATTTTGAGTTAAGCATTTCAATGCACAGCAAAAGGATTATGATGGGAAGGCATTTAAAATTATAGCACCGGCGAGCGCGGCAAGTGATTTTATTAACCCCGCCCTGGTTACATTTTAGGACTTGTTACACAATCAACTCCATTTCATTGTTCACATTTGAACCACTTTAAAGTTGTGTCATCTTTGCATCACCATTTCTAATAATGTGGCAGGCCAGATCTGAAACCCAGGACTTCAGTTTTGCACTGTGTACGACAGTGTCAATCAAAATCAAGTTCAACTCATTTGTTCATGAATAAATGTTTCATATTCAAATCACAACCCTTGTTTTTGCACGTCATTGATTGATCAAGATTGGCAAAATGTTTAAGAATACCGCTGTTTATAGTGTGTAAGCGGTCAACAAGTTATAGGCTGTGCAGCTGTCATAGCTTGACCAGGGCAAGTTGAAACAAAAGACTCAACACAGGGATATTTGTCCCTGTAATCGATGTGGGCAGATTTGAATGACAGCAGTTGCTCAGTTAATAACACTCGAAGCTCCTCATGCTCCTCGTTGTACTTTTATTGTTAACATATGCTAAGTACAAGAAAAACACTGCCCCCATTATTTGCATATGACACGCCAGTGCGGCTCCTTAGTGGTAATTAGATTAACTCGGTCAAAGCTTTGAACCACCGATACACTGAAACATTCATGTATCGTCTGCCCAATAAGCAAGTTGCTGACTACGAAATTGAAAAATGTTCGCCGGGATGCAACACCAGTTCCCCAACTATCTTTTGATGTTCTACAATACTTTGTAAATTGTTGTCTCTCATTTCGTGATAGAGTCTTTCCTTCTCATATTTGTTTGCAGTAATATAATTACTTTGGATTTCAAAACGCCCTCTGCCCAGATGGCCCATTGCTCTAGCGTGCAAACATTTGGGGGCGCTAAATACACATATATATAGACAAGTCCAAATTAAAAGAAACTTGGAACATGATATAATTTTTCTCGTAGGTTTCTCTATGAACAGCCGATAAACAGGTGACTTCAATAGAAATGTAAACCATCTTGTGATTGATGTGTGATGATTGTGATCAATATTTAAACATGTTAATTAGTAATTGGCCACAAAAATCCTGATTGTGTTCAGTCACAAGACATAGAAGCATATTTTTTGTTGTATTTTTGCATTGAATCGGCATTCTTCACAAACTTAAACTCAAACGAACCTGCTTGTCGTTCACTTCTGTAGTTCACAAAGTAACTGACATTCAGACAGGAATATTTATTGTTCTGCATTTAAGTATTATCACGAATTACCCTCGGGGTTGAACGACTACAGAACTGTTGCTCTGACGTCTGTGGTCATGACGTCCTTTGAACGCCTCGTGCTGAACCACCTGAAGAACATCACCGGAACTCTGCTAGATCCTCTTCAGTTCTGGCAAACAGGTCTGTGGAGGATACAGTCAACATCGGACTGCACCACATCCTTGACCACCTCGACAACACAGGAACCTATGCAAGGATCCTGTTTGTGGACTACAGCTCTGCGTTCAATACCATCATCCCAGAACTCCTCATCCCCAAACTTCTCCAGCTTGGAGTGTCCCCTACGATCTGCCAGTGGATCCTCAGCTTCCGGACAGAACGGACACAACAGGTCAGACTGGGGAAAATATCATCCTTAACACGAACCACGAGCACTGGAGTCCCACAGGGATGCGTCCTGTCTCCATTGCTCTTCTCTCTCTACACGAACGACTGCACCTCAACGCACCCAGCTGTCAAATTCATAAAGTTCGCAGACGACACCACGGTCATCGGTGTCATCAAAGACGGCGACGAGTCTGCGTACCGACAACAAGTGGAGCAGCTGGAGCTCTGGTGCAGCCGTCACAACCTGGAGCTGAACACGGTCAAGACAGTAGAGATGATCGTGGACTTCAGGAAACATCCATCACCACAGCGACCCCTCACACTATCCAACTGCCATGTGTCAACCGTTGAGAACTTCAAGTTCCTGGGAATCACAGTCTCAGTCTCACACCAACTCTATCCTGAAAAAGGCCCAACAGAGAATGTACTTCCTGAGGCTGCTAAAGAAGCATGGCCTGCCACAGGAGGTGCAGCAACATTTCTACATGGCAGTCATCGAATCCATCCTGTGTTCTTCCATCACTGTTTGGTTCGGGGCCACCACAAAAATAGACAAAATCCGACTTCAACGGACAGTTCGGACGGCGGAAAAAAATCATTGGTACCGCCCTACCCACTCTCGAGGACTTGCACACTGCAAGAATCCAAACTAGGTTGCTGAAAAATCATACTGGACCCTCCGCACCCTGCCCACCACCTTTTCCAGCTACTCCCCTCAGGCGGGCGCTACCGATCCATGCGCACCAAATCCAGCAGACATTTAAACAGCTTCTTCCCCCAAGCCATTAACTCTTTGAACAGTAGCCCAAATTGAACTGTATAGTGCCTCTTTGCAATTTTTTTGATGATGATACTAGTACAGCGTGTTCGACCGGAAACAAATTCCTTGTGTGTTCTACATACTTGGCAATAAAGATAATTCTTATCAGAATCAGAATCAGAATACCTTTATTCGTCCCGCAATGGGGAAATTTGCAGTCCACAGCAGCAATTGAAGAGGGATGGGGTTGGATTCTGATCTGATTATATAACTGAATTAGTCGACACAAAATATCACATCTATTGATAATTGACATCTTAATTTGAGGAGATTGTGTGCTCATAAGGTAGGCCCAGACATGAATATACACACATCTATATTCTTCTTGAGATGCCCTGTTTGCTGTTACTCCCAATTGACTTCAGCAGCTCTGAAGTACGATAAAAGATTTAAAGGACAACCGACGCCTCCAGATGAGTTTTGTCCATAATTTGTAAAATCACTTCAAATGACTTCTACTGAGCGTATTTTACAAAGATTCCACTGCATATAGCTATATTTTATGTCTTAAGACTCACGCTGAATATTCAGGAAGTCTTGTTTTCGAGTTGGTGACGATTCCTGACGTGACGTCACGTCTGCAACGCCCCTGACCGAGAAAGCGACACACAATGCATTTTGGGTACTTTGTTTGGTCTGAAAACGTGTTGATCCGTGTTGATGGCGAAATTAGAAGGAAAACACATAAATAACACGATGGTGAATCGTTGTATGTTGCATCAAGACTACTATTTGATACTAGCTGACACAAATTCCCAGCAGACAAATCAGCCCATTTCCAACTGCGCTTGGGCGCCATCTTGTGCATTTTCTGGGACGCTACATTGGAGTCTTGACGGCTCTAATTGATACGGAAGGACTTCTTTAATCGATTGCAAACATTTACGCTTTCCTCTTCCGAACTATTTGAATCATATTCATAACTGGATGAGTAACAAGAAAGCATCTTCTCCGAATCTGAAGCCATTGTTTTGATTCTAGAGCAAGGCAAGACGTCCTGGTGTGATGTCACGAACAAGAGGGAAGGACCTTCTGAATCTCGCCATCTCCGAGGTCATTTTGAAGTAGTTTTGGGACACTTTAACTCATTTTATTGGTGTTTTGAATCTGTCTAAAAATATCAGCCTGCGTGTTTTGGGTATTTTAGATGCTATAAAACGTTTTTCTGATGTCAGTTAGGAAACAGAAAAATGGTGTCGGTTGTCCATTAAAGGACAGAGCCTCTCCAAAAGGTTAACATAGTGAAGTGTTTCAGTGTTCAGTTCGGTCTTTAACTCACTTGAGACCTCGAGTCGTGTAAATGGCACTAATAGGCACCAAATTTGACAGTCAGAAACACACAACATGCAGGATTAATGTGCCTAATGAGGGTCTCTGTGTTCTTGTTCGACCTCACCTTTCACTCACTGTAGTAAGGATATGTTTACACGATGTTCACAGCATTCCCAGGAGTCCCATTTGAGGATGATGTGAAGGCACAGCGAAACACATCACATCTAACCAATGAAACTGTTTTCGAGTCTGCTATCATATTGAGCAATTATATCGACTGCTAGCGGTTAAGAGTTGCACAAGTGTGCGCATATCAGCATGTGGCTGTGTTGAAACTACATAAAGTATACTAGTTTGGAGCCTATATTAATTGAGTCAAATTTATTGTGTGTTAAAATAAAGATAATAAAGATGATTCTGATTCTGAATGAAGGGAAAAGCCGAAAGGAAAAGAAGAAGAAGAAGAATGAGACTTAATGGATCTGTTTATTGTGAGGGCACAGAAAAAAAATCTTACATTTAGAGTCATAAGGAACTATAGTCTTCAATACTTTGTGAAAAAAAGGTGTGGCAAACTTTCTTTGAAGCCTTATATCTGAAGAACTACTGGATGGATCTTTGCAAAACATGTATTGTTGGGAACGAAATTCAACAAAAAAAAAACATACTCTATACATATTTTAGGAACTTGGCTTTTTAACCAATGATTTGACATCGAAATTGATCATTGGATAGCGTGACCTATTTTTTTCCTAGATGTTCTCGAAAACAGTGCTTTTCAATCTTTTATTTTAGCCAAAGGACATTTCTTTCCTTGAAAAAAAAATCCCACCGCACTACCACCACTACACCATTACCTAAAAACTTGCAAAACAGCTCATTGCATCGTCTTAAAAAATATTTCAGTAATTCTACAAGAACTTGTTAATTCATGACCACAATTGTATCGAACAGCTTTTTGTTTAGTTCTTTGTTTCAGCTCGGGTCCTCTACCAGAGGCCAGGAAGCTTGAGGGTTCTGCGCAGTATCTGTGCTGTTCCCAGCACTGCGCTTTTCTGGACCGAGATATCCGATGTTGTTGGTAGAGATACGAGAGGTGCCAAAACATCAGCTGCTGGTTGACAGAACAGACGCACGAGACTGCAGGTCCCGACATACCAACCAATCAACCAACTATACCATAGCCTGGATTGATTACAAGAAAGCATATGACTCAATGCCACACACATGGATCACTGAATGCTTGGAGTTGTATAAGGTCAACATGACCCTGAGAGCCTTCGTTGCAAACTCGATGAGGATGTGGAAAACCACACTTGAAGCCAATGGCAAGCCACTAACTCAAGTGTCCATCAAACGTGGCATATACCAAGGTGATGCACTCTCCCCACTGCTGTTCTGCATAGGACTGAACCCCCTCAGCCAGATAATCGCCAAGACAGGCTATGGATACCGCCTCAGAAATGGAGCTACGATCAGTCACCTCCTCTACACGGATGACATAAAGCTGTATGCTAAGAGTGAAAGGGACATAGACTCCCTGATCCACACAACCAGGATCTACAGCAGTGACATCAGAATGTCATTCGGGCTGGAGAAATGTAGTCGGATGGTGACTAAGAGGGGCAAGGTAGTCCACACTGAAGGGGTCTCACTCCCTGAAGGAACAATAGCAGACATTGAAAACAGCTACAAGTACCTTGTTATACCACAGGCCAATGGCAACCTCGAACTAGCAACAAGGAAAATACCAAATACCTCCAGAGGGTGACGCAAGTCCTCAGAAGCCAGCTCAATGGCAAGAACAAGACCCAGTCAATAAACAGCTATGCCCTGCCAGTGATCAGATACCCTGCAGGAATAATAAGGTGGCCAAGGGAAGGGATTCAGATCACAGATGTTAAGACCCAAAAACTCCTCACCATGCATGGAGGGTTCCATCCCAAGTCCAGCACCCTGAGACTGTACACAAGCCGTAAGGAAGGAGGCAGGGGACTAGTGAGTGTGAGAGCCGAGCCACTGTCCAGGATGAAACATCCAAGCTCCATGAATACATCAAAGAGAATGCTCCAAAGGATGATGTACTCAGAGAATGTCTCAGACAATGGGGAACAGAGGATGAGGTACTGGAAGAGGGACAATCATGGGAGGAAAAGCCCCTACCTGGGATGTACCACCAAACCATAACAGAAGTGGCTGATCTCAAGACGTCCTATCAGTGGCTCGAGAGGGCTGGCCTAAAGGACAGCACAGAGGCACTCATCCTGGCTGCTCAAGAGCAGGCCCTGAACACCAGAACCATAGAGGCAGGGATATACCACACCAGGCAAGACCCAAGGTGTAGGTTGTGCAAAGAGGCACCTGAGACAATCCAACACGTAACTGCAGGGTGTAAGATGCTGGCAGGGAAAGCCTACATGGAGCGCCATAACCAGGTGGCTGGCATAGTCTACCGAAACATCTGTGCGGAGTATGGACTGGAAACCCCAAGGTCAAAATGGGTAACACCTCCCAAGGTAGTAGAGAATGACCGAGCAAAGATCCTGTGGGACTTCCAGATACAGACTGACAAGATGGTAATGGCCAACCAACCAGATATCGTGGTCATAAATAAAGGGCAAAGGAAAGCCGTTGTCATGGATGTAGCGGTCCCGAGTGATGGAAACATCAGAAAGAAGGAACATGAGAAAATGGAGAACTACCAAGGGCTCAGAGAGGAGCTGGAGAGAGCCTGGAAGGTAAAGGTGACAGTCGTGCCTGTGGTGGTCGGAGCACTCGGGGCAGTGACCCCCAAACTCGACGAGTGGTTGCAACAGATCCCGGGAACAACATCGGATATCTCGCAGAAAAGCGCAGTGCTGGGAACAGCACGGATACTGGGCAGAACCCTCAAGGGACCCGAGCTAAAGATGGTGGACAGACACCACCCATGAGGGGTGAGACGACGATTTATATATATATATATATATATATATATATATATATATATATATATATATATATATATATATATATATATATATATATATATATATATATTGCATGTTAAACTGTAGTTTTCCTCTATTAAATGTGTTTTTAAATATGTTTTTTTGTGTGTGTAATTTGACCAGAGAATATAAAAAAATAAACAATCATCGACATTGATCACGAAGCAAATGTGGTTGTGAATATTCAATGGGTCTTCTTCTTCTTTTCCTTTTGGCTTTTCCCTTCAAGGGGTCGCCACAGCGAATCAGTAACCTCCATCTTCAGAGGTATGATACGCATGTTTGTTTTGGCCCAGCTTTTACGTCGGATGCCCTTCCTGACACAATCCTCTGTATTTATCCGGGCTTGGGACCGGCACAAGAAGACTTATGTCTCTTTGTCTTCTTAAATTATTATTTATTAGTGTGTTTCAGTATAGATATACGTATTTCAGCAAAAATAAATGTTTGCATTAATAATAGTTGTAGTGTATCCTTTCAAGTAATTTTAATGGTTATGGCCAATATCATTTGGAGCGTACCTCATATAAATCCAGCATTTGGTTCCCTCCAATCCCTTTTGTGGTTTTGACATTTTCCATGGCCAAGGTGAAGTAGACGCCTCTCGTGTCAGAGAGGTAGAGGTTATAGGTGTCATTCTGGTTCCACTCTTGGACTGCGGCAAATACCTGCTTTTCATCTGTGCTGACAATGTGTAAATCCTAACAGAGAGCAGGGAAAGATTAAAAGGGGACATAATCGGAGTTTTAGAGGGTTGAGATTAAAGCAACCGACCCTGTGGAAGTGGTCATAAAATCAATGAATATGACTATCTTTGAATAAACTGTATACAGAATACGGTATAGACAATGACAAATTGCACCAATGTTTTTTTGTGCTGTATGACAGTTGCTGAAACAAAAATAATTAGCAAAAAGAACTGGTGTAAGTACAGAATACCTCTTCTTTTCCTTTCGGCTTTTCCCCAAAGGGGTCGCCACAGCGAATCAATGTCCTACCATCTTTTCCGGTTTTGTGCATCCTCTTCTCTCACACAGCTACCTTCATGTCCTCTTTGACCACATCCATACACCTCCTCTTCGGTCTTCCTCTCGGTCTCCTGCCTGGCTCAGTATCCTTCTCCCGATATAGTCACTCTCTCTCCTCTGGACATGTCCAAACCGTCTCAGTCTGGCCTCTCTAAACTCTCTCTCCAAAGCATCTAATATGAGTTGTCCCTTTAATGTACTCATTCCTGATCCTATCCAACCTGGTCACTCCCAAAGAAAACCTCAACATCTTCAGCTCTGCTACCTCCAGTTCTGCCCATCACCTCCTCATCATCTTTGTTTCCTGTGCCAACATGTCCATTGAAGTCTCCACCAATTACAACGCCCTCACTTCTCGGGATGTTTTGTATGACTTCATCGAAGACCAACCAAAATTTCTCCTTCTCCGCCAGCTCGCATCCTACTTGTGGGGCATACCCACAAACAACATTGAACATCACGCCTTCAATTTCTAGCTTCAGACTCCTCATTCTATCTGATACTCTTTTTACTTCTAAGACATTCCTAACAAACTCCTCTTTTAAGATAAGCCCAACTCCATTTCTCTTTCTGTCTTCACCATGATCGAACAACTTAAACCCTGACTCTAAGCTTCTAGCCTTGCTCCCTTTCCACCTGGTCTCCTGGACACACAGTATGTCTACCTTCCTTCTCTGCATCATGTCAACCAGCTCTCGACCTTTACCTGTCATTCTTCCTACATTCAAAGTTCCTACTCTTAGTTCTATACTCTTGGCGTTCCATTTCTCTCTTTCCCTCCGGGCACACATCCCTCCTCCCCTTCTTCGAGTAGTCAATTTTCCACTGGCACCCTGAAGGTCAACAGTACCAATGGCGGCCGTTGTTAACCCGGGCCTCGACCGATTCGGTATGGGATTCAGAGGTTTGATTCGCATATTTGTTTTGGCATTTTTTTTTTACGTTGGATGCCCTTCCTGACACAACCCTCTGTATTTATCCGGGCTTGGGACCGGCACAATAAGACACTGGCTTGTGCCCCCTTGTGGCTACATTTAAATACATAATACCATAGTTTGAAATTACCATTGCAGACACCCTTCATGAATGTAATCTATCTGAATGTAATCTGATGAATTGGCATCATCTGATGTTTGCCACACTTCCCATCAAACACACACACACACACACACACACACACACACACACACACACACACACACACACGCACACACACACACACGCACACGCACACGCACACACACACACACACACACACACACACACACACACACACACACTCATACACGTTTTTGCTACATGGTGGGGACATGGTGTGCAAAACATTTGACCCGTGAGAACTCAATTTCAAACAAGAAAAAAACATATTTATGAAACTCATAAAAAAATGATTTTAGGACCCACATTTTTTAGCCTGTGCTCACTCAGAAATCACTTTAAAATGGCATAATTCTTGATTTAATTTTTCCAGGTTTTTCGCAACTCCTTTGGGACTTAACGAATCATGTCAAACCAAAACTACTAGCAGGTGGCACTTATTTTTTTCAAGAGACATTATTTATAGCCTCTAAGGTCAGCAATTGTGTTTTGCAGGAGCCATGATCGTATATTTTTTGACAATTCTAAATTTTGAACACATAAATTGTGAAATATTTTGTTCAGATGCACAACTGGGTCCAAGCCCCCTCCCATTTTCTGACACGATATCCGACAGAAGCACCTGATGTAGGTCTGCCAGGTTCTGTTACAACCAAAAGTTTGACTGCATCCCGTATTGGACTTTTCAATGTGCTATTCTTTATTATTTATCTGTGAATTACATCCCATTGGTGCTGCCAGCAAATTTTTGTTTCAGAAATGTGCTGAGTTCCAACACTTGGTGTGCTCTTTGTGTAGTTTTTAGATTTGTATGTTCAATCTATGGAAAATATATCTTGTCTTTTAATTACATATTGACTAACAACCTGTGCAGATCGGACCTAAATGACAATGTTTTAATGTTCTCAATTTTCAGTCTACATTGCTAGAACAAACATACTTTTTCTTGCATATTTATTGGATTGGATTTGCCTTTATTAGTCTCGCAGTGGATACATTTACATTTCACAGCAGCAAAGTTATGAAAAAAATGAAAGTAGAATAGCTGCTGGGAAGGTAGCCACTCTCGCGGTGCCATCTTGAAGTCAAAAGAACAAAAAACAAAAAAATAAATAACATGACAATTATAAAATAGATTGAAGAGAATCAAGTAAATTAACACTGCTCACGTACCAATTTCAATGGCAGCCTCCGATCTTTTTAATAATTGAAATACATCAACCTGAAATTTCAAACATTCAAGACATGGTGGTAAGACAATAAATACAAATTGCTTTCATATTAACAACTGCGTGTAAATCGTGTTTCTCCGTGACACTCTGACGAAGGCGGAAGTAGACGCCGAAACATGTCAGGTATTTGAACACCGACAATACACTGTCTGTAAGATAAGAATCTGTTTTAAATTAGATATCAAGTAGACAGGATGAACTTAATACAACTATAACTGCATGTAAAACGTTCAAGATTGAAATAAAAGTGCTGGACAAAATTGGTGTGTCCAGAAGTTAAGTCGACAAATATTCAAGAAAAAAAACCACTCAAAACGTTGAAATAAAAGCTATTGTCTCTGTGTGGTATTGAAATGTGCCAGAAACAAGTGCACATGACGCAGATGACATACATAAAAACAATGCATGGTTCTAGCTGCCAAACCTAACCTTTCCTTAGTTTCGGACCTAATCTTACCTGCCTTTTGCGGACATTCTCATTAATTTATCAATGCGGTTTTTCACGAAAACCGCATTGATACTCCCTTCCAAGTTCTCCCTTTCAATTCTTCTGGTGAAGCCTTAAAGCAATTCCTGCATTCGTCTTTGTCTGGAACCTTGAGAGACCGGATGGAGTCCATCAAGGTTTTCTCCACAGCGTGGATTTCTTCTTCTGTCCACTTTTTTACGATCATTTTTACTTCTTCCTTCCCTGTATAAAATGGGACAGTAAATTAATATTCCTCCAAAAGTTAAGACACAGGCCAGTGCTGTCTAAAGTCATCATTGGTCTGTTTTGCAACAGTTTTGTAGTTTTTATACATCAAATGATAACACATTCACGAGCCACTAGATAACAGTTTACCTTCAGAGATCTTCACCAGCTCTGACCTACCATCCAATTTACCTATTAGTCGAAAACACAGAATAAATATATTGAGTTCTACAAAATCAGGAATATGTACTTCAGTGTGTGTTCACAGTGCAGGTCTGAATGCAATTCCGAATTTTTTTGGTGAGATCAATTTATTTTGTAAGGGTTCACATTACATGACGAAATGCTTATATATTTACTACTGAGAAAACATGATTTTAAAGATTACATTCAATTTTCTATACACCCTCGACGCTAACTTGAAGTTGTTCAATACTAAATATCCCATCGAATGTTATGAGGAGGAAGAGATATAGAGCATTTTTTGTAGGTTGTACATTATGGTAATCAAAAACAAAAATAATGTATCATAGTCCCCCTACCCATACAGTACATAGACCCCTACAAGTGTTGCGTGTCAGATGATAACTCAGTCACGAACCAAGAGAAAACAGTTTACCTTTTGTTTGGTGTGGTGGAACAGGCACCGTCTTGACGAGCAGCATCTTCCCATCTGACCTACCTGCACAAAAAAACAGGTCTCTTATTTCTATTTATAATTGTATTTTATTTATTACATTCTATTCATGATTGTATTTTATTTATTATAGTACCTATGCTTGTCTGTGACTGTAAAGTGTCCTTGAGAGCTTTAAAAGGCGCTTAAAATGTAATGTATTATTATTATTATTATCATCATTATTATTATTATTATTATAAATACAAATAAAACACTACATATGTGTACTGTCTGTAATATACCCGAGAGCAAACACATAACTGGATTTCGGGTGGGTACGTTGCTGTCTCAGCGTCAGTGACTGCTTGTCCCTCGTCCCACTCTCCTTGTGCAAGATTAGATTACATTACATTACATTACATTACCCTTTATTAGACTCACAGTGGAGAAATTCACAAGTATTGTTTTGAATTTACAATTATTTTCTGTGTCAACATAAATGTATACTGACATGTATGACACCGATGGTCTACATTTTCGGGAAGGCATTGAACAAAACATATTTTGACCTAAAACATTTTAAAGTCATAAACATACCATATGATTGTGGCGATGATGTTGATGTAGGAGTACATTTTGTCATATCTTTATCGTCCTCATCATCAGTGCCTGACATATCAGTGTCAACACATAGTTTTTCTGAGCAACAGAGGAAAAACAGATAAAACTTCAGCTGGCAGAGAAAAAAATGGGTGCACTTATTTCCTAAAATATGCAGATGTGTTCTTACCATGGGGATCAATGTTGATTTCATCCAAATTCTTGCCCTTAAACTGGGACAAACTTCCCGTTTCCAGTGCGATGGAAGCATGGTCATTTTTGCAAGCTGCAATGTCCCCTCCGGCAGCCGATAATATTGACGGTGCACTCTGATATCATGGCCAAGGAAGTCTGACAGTTCATCCATTTCATTGTCTTTTAAATTGAGAACTTTGGACATTGTGGCCATGTGCTTTCTGAATTTTGTGGAAGACAATGCTTCCAGATTTTTTGCCCCGCAGTTTAGGGCTATCTGACGAATTACATGAGATCCTCTGAAGTGACTGGGAGCTTGTGGTCTTACAACTAAGAATGTGTTTTCATCCAGTATCCCACATTCATGACGAGTATTGGCAAGTAACATCATGGATGTCTGCACTTCAAGTGTAAGGAGATTGGGAACCTTTCGCCCTCGTTTACCTTGTATCTCAATTCTTTGGAAGTGCCGACACAGTTTCCGCTCAAGGTCAGACAAAGCCAGCTCCACATCCGGATGTGTCGACGATGTCTCTCTCAAAGTAAACGCAGTAAGTGGCATCTTAGAAACTTCCCTTCTCTTCTCCGGTTGAAAATGATAATTTCGCAAAGTAACTTTTGCAAGTTCTCCCCAATGTTTCCTACTTGTGTCTTCTTTGAATTTTGTTTGGTACAGCTGTTTTTGGACCTCAAGATACTCATGCATCTTTTTCACATCTTCGGTAAAAGGCATAAGTTGTGGAACATTCCATTTTGCCTCACGCGGGTTCCTGAGGGCCTTTGAGGACATGCATTCACTCCATCTGGTGTCACAGATTTGTTTGAACACCTCACCTGAGATTCCTTCCCACGAGGGGGCATCATTAGCCTTTTATACAGCCTCACCCATTTCAAGCTCAGATAACTCTAGACCCATATAATTTAGGAATTAACTCTTTTTTTGATGAAAGAAGAGCGTCTAAGGTTTCTTACGCTGCACTGAATATTTATATAGTCCTAAAACTCAATATTATGTGGGTCCTACAATTTGAGTGACAAAAAAACAACGGACAAAACAACGGACAAAAACCCTGGCGTCGACACATTTTTGCACATCATCTGGCAGTGAATGAGTAAACTGACATATAAGGGTCAGGTGGGGCGTTTTTTCACAGCATTCAACAACGGTTAAGGGCGCAGGTTTTGAGCCTCATTTTATAGTGTGAATGTCAAATAAAAGAAACAAAAAAACATTTGTTTTCCTTTTGACTTTTTCAGGGACTTTAAACTTAAATTTGCAGGCATCAATTCATTCATTTTCTAATTTCTTTATCCTTAC
Source organism: Hippocampus bargibanti (assembly GCF_051943395.1). Classification (NCBI taxonomy): domain Eukaryota; kingdom Metazoa; phylum Chordata; class Actinopteri; order Syngnathiformes; family Syngnathidae; genus Hippocampus; species Hippocampus bargibanti. The sequence goes on along the minus strand of NC_142743.1, from coordinate 1,124,541 downwards.
GAGGGTCGCGGGCATGCTGGAGCCTATCACAGCTGTCTTCGGGCATAGGGCGGGGTGACTCACTAAACCGATTGCCATCTAATCGCAGGACACCCATTGACATGCAACCATTCACACACACAACCACATCAAGGGACAAACAGTGTTCCATTGGCCTGCCATGCCAATTCCAGTTCTGGGCTCCCTGTGTGTAGTTAAACAGGTTCTACCTGGCCCTGTGTGAGTTTTCTCCAGGTCCTGCGGTTTCCTCCCACATTCAAAAAACATGTTCATCAACTTGTCTCTTTATACCCTGCAATTGTCTGGCAACCAGTTCAGGGTGTCCCCCGCCTACTGCCCGAAGTCAGCTGGGATAGGCTCCAGCATCCCCCACAACACTAGAGAGGATAAAACGGTTTGTAAAATGAAAGAATGAATTGCACTCGACAGCAGCAAAATTCAATGCTCCAAGAATCTAGTTGAATTGGGAATATCTAGTTTTTTTTCCAACTTCAAAAATATAGCAATACTTGTGTGTTTGTTTGTTTGTTTGTTTGTTTGTTTGTTTTTGTGGATAGCACTGGCATACAACGTGGTGTGCTCCAATGACAACCATTCCTGTTGACGCATAATAGCATGTCAACGGAGATGTTGTGGTGTGCCTGAGATTTCTGTCAAGGTTTGGGTGATACTATTGGAATGTTATTCAGCTTTTCAGCATTCCACACTCTGCTCTTGCGGCCACTGCAAGTCGAGTAGCAAGGGTACTGACCTGAACTTTTCCCATTTATAGGCATTCTATATCAACCTTGACTCATGCATTTCAAGGAATTTGGAGATTGTTATAGCCCTTTCCAACCTTTTCCAAGTTAACAATTCTTCACAACATCAACCCCAATTGTTTCTAAGATCTCATCTCATTTTCCGTACCGCTTATTCCTCATTAGGGTCGCGGGGGTTGCTGGAGCCTATCTCAGATGTCTTTGGGCACGAGGCGGGGGACACCCTGAATTGGTTGCCAGCCAATCGCAGGGCACACAAAGACATACAACAGTCACTCTCACACCTAGGGACAATTTGGAGTGGTCAATCTGCCTGCCATGCATGTTTTTAGAGTGTGGGAGGAATCCGGAGGACCCGGAGAAAACCCAATCCGGGGAGAACATGCAAACTCCACACAGGGAGGCCGGACCGGCGACCTCTGCACTGTGAAGCCAGTGTGCTAACCACTCGACTACCGGGCCGCCCTCTTTCTAAGATGCTGTGCGATTAAAAACCTGAGAGCACATAGATCGATTGATCAGTTCATTGTGTGACCAAACTCGGAACTTACTTGTATCTCAAATGATGGAATGCTGAGTTTAAAGCTGTGACATACATATTTCACAATTTATCACATCACCTCATTTTAATATTTGCAAATGCATTTAACATTAGCAAATCATTTTAATCTGTTTTTAATTACATTTTCCCAACTTTATTTGAATTGGGGGCACCATTTAGCGTTGATGTATGTGAAGCGCACTCATACTGTATATTGGTATTGTTTTAAACAAGCTGTTGTATGGCGTGATTTAGATGGAGAGATCAAGTCATACTTTATGTTCAATTTATGCAGAAATCCAGGGTACCCCAAATAATTCTCATACCTTTTCAGGAAACTCTAGGTACTGTATGAGTTAACAGACATAATAAACAAACAAAGAAATCCTACCTTTGGCAAGGAATATTTTGGAAGTTTAATTTGAATGAATACGTCTCTCTTGTAGGAAACATAATAAGTTGCTCTTCCCGTAGTCGGTACCTATAAAAACACAATTCTCGGTTACACAAATACATTGTTTTTGTCATTTCGCTAAATATGTGGCCTGATGCAAATGATCTTTTTATTAACAAATCATGAGTCAATATTTTTTTTTCGATTAATCATTGAATCTGCAAAAAAATCCTTCCATTAGTTCAAATACAAGACACGACTTCATAGTGGCGACGCACAAAAATACATAAAGAAGTCGCTGCATGAACGTCAGTTCTTAAAATGAAAAAAAATACAGTGTACATGAATAAACTGTATGTATGTGTGAATGTATGCATGAATGAATGCATCCGAGTGTGTGTGTGTGTGCATGTGTGTATGCATAATTAAATACACAAACAAACAAATAAGTAAACATGAAATGTATGCACAATCAGCATATAGCAGCAGTTCCGGGGCACCGGTCCGTTGGTTGCTCTTGTACCAAGAGGACAGAAACAATGAATAACTGACATTGCTTCAGTTTTATTAATTTCAGAATCTGAATGATGTTATATTTAGAAAAAAAAATACTGAATTATCTGCTACATACAGCTACAGTATGGCACATTTGACACTGGTGAAGGCAGGCTTCTCGGTCACATGAACATGTTTCACCAAAATGAAACCAAGGAGCTCGCAAAAGAATGAAAAAAGCAAAGGTATTTGGAAATCTTCTTGAGGCTAGGGAAATGGCCCGGCGATGAGAGAGAAGAGAAGCCTATGACTTCGAAGAAGCAGCATTTTATCGACAGTCAGGAGTAAAGATGGATTTATTTCAACAGGAGATTTCCACGCAACAAGCCCATTCTGCATGATGGGCAGCGCATTTTCCATTCACTTTGTATTTGCGGTGCATCTTATTTTGAAGACACATTCCAACATTACCATATACACCAGAGAGCATAGTGACATTCCCCATGTCATGATTCATATATATGATTATGTTCAGAAAATACCATGCGGGTCAGATTATATTATTTTGTTGTATTTATCCAGCCTAGAAGGCTGATCCCTGAAAGTATTGTCTCACATTAAACCTGTCTCTGGGGCAAAACAGGTTGAGGACTGTTATTCTAGGGGGACAACTGTTAAATCTCATCTCATCTCATTTTCCGTACCGCTTATTCCTCATTAGGGTCGCGGAACTGTTAAATAACGATATTAAAATCTAAGATGGTATGCAGTTTCCCAAAGACTTAGCCTTCCTCTGGTATTTGTGTCAGCACCGACTAGGTTTTAGCTGTTAAATACATACAATTACTATCCATCCATTTTCCAGACCGCTTAAATGACAACCAACATCACTTTTTTGTTTCCTAACTGACATCAGAAAAACGTTTTATAGCATCTAAAATACCCAAAATACGCAGTATGATATTTTTAGTCAAATGCAAAACACAAAAAAAAATGACTTAAAGTGTGTAAAAATTACTTCAATTTGAAACCGGAAGTGGCCAGTTTCAGAAGGTCCCGCCCCCATGTTCGTGGTGTCACGGCAAGACAAGACGTCTTGCCTTGCTCGAGAATCAAAACAATGGCTTCAGATTCAGAGAATATGCTTTCTTGTTACTCATCCAGTTATGAATATGATTCAAATAGTTCTGAAGAGGAAAGCATACATGTTTGCATTCTATTAAAGAATTTATTCTGTCATTTTGAGGGGGGGGGGGGGACGTAGCATCGAATGTGTGTCATCTGGGGGCTGATTAATTCCTTACAATTTTTGTCAGTGAATATCCAATACATGCTTGTTGCCACACACAAGGATTCATCATCTCGTTATTTATGTGTTTGCCTTCTAATTTCGCCATCAACACGGATCAACACGAAGTTTTCAGACCAAACAAAGTAGTATAGTACAAAGTAACAAAGCCAAATGCATTGAGGTGATGCAAGGTATGTCCTTTCTCGCTGAGGAGCGTTCCTTCAGTGACGTAGGGTGAGGACTTGTCACCAACTCAAAAACAAGACTTCCGGAATATTCAGCGCAAGTCTTAAAACGTAAAATATCGCTATATGTGGTTCTTTGTTTGAGAATCTTTGTAAAATACTCTCAGTAGAAGTCATTTGAAGCCATTTTATAAATTATGGACACAACCTGTCCGGAGACGTTGGTTGTCCTTTAATCTTCATTAGGGTCGCGGGGGCTGCTGGAGCCTATCCCAGTCGTCCTTGGGCACTAGGCGGGGGACACCCTGAATTGGTTGCCAGCCAATCACAGAGCACACAGAGAAAAACAACCAGTCATTCTCACACTGACACCTATGGACAATTTAGAATGTTCAATCAACACGCCATGCATATTTTTGGAACGTGGGAGGAAACCGGAGGACCTGGAGAAAACCCTCGCGGGCCCGGGGAGAACATGCAAACTCCACAAAAGGAGGCCGGGTTGGGTCTTGAACTCATGACCTCTGCACTGTGAAGTGGACGTCCTCACCACCGTGCCGCATTACAATTACAATATACTGTAATTTTGTTTTTGGTATGAAAACTGTTGGCAAGCAAAAACCCAACAAAATAATTCTCTTAGGCACTTGATTTATCCTAACATTCTTTGAGTGGTGTTACACAGCCTATGTACAGTATGCTCATAGACTGCCCAATAGCTATAATGCGTCCAGATTCTATGCCGACATACAACGGGTCGGAGGGGAAACCCTTCTTTATGTATTTTTGGCAAGCAGTAAGAATGAAAATTGTAAAGAGCAATACATTGGGGAGACTAAACAAATCCTCAAAAGAAAAAGACTTTATCAACATTGCAGGTATAATACTAGTGGACCTCAATTGGCAGTACATATGCACCTAAAAGCTAGCAACCACTCATTTGACGACAATGAGCGAAAGAAAATAGATGGTTTGAAAGGGGAGTAAAAGAAGCTATTTTATTAAAAGAGCAAAATCCTTCACTAAACCGACATGGTGGGATGAGGTTCAATTTGGATCGTTCCTGAGACTGCTTAGCCAACATAGGCTTAGTTATGCTGATGAGGTGATACCAGTGCTAATAGGGCAATCAGGCCGGTCGTCAGTCAGGACAATAGAAGTAATCAGTAGAGCGGCAGGAAGTAGTCCTCTGCTACCCCCAACCTGAGAGCAGGGACCAATCATAGCAGAAACCGCCACGTCTGGACAGTAGGGATATATATAGGGCCGAAACTACCAGCAAGACTTTAGTTCGCTGAAGAAGCATCTTGGATAAGAAGTGAAACGTCCGACACCTTCAAAGAAGTACAGATGACGGCTGAAGAAACCTTTGCATCGATGGACCACTCCTGTACGACTGACAACTTACACAGACGAATAATAATAATAATTGCTGGTAACTGGTGTCCTTTTTCCACCTCACACCTTCCCATTCTTTTCAACTTAAAAATATTGGGTAAAACATTTTTTGGCAGAACATTTTAAACCAATGCATGACGAAAAGATTGGCTAAGAAGTGACACCCACAGCAATGCATGCAAGACTGTTGATGTAAAACAAAATTGCATTGAAAGATACAAAAAAGAGCTTCTACCCGCTACTGCGCGAGCAGAAACACATTTGGGCATTTGGTGAACAATGCACAACCAGTTGTACATCCAATCCAGAGAAAGAGCAGTAGATCGATAGCGTGATTGCTTGAGGCTGTTTGAACTTTAAAAGGAATTGGTATGATTGGTTCCCCATCATTTGTCGTAGGATACATTATCAGCCTCACTTGGAAAAACACCAACATAACTAGTACCAGGCTTGACTGATCACAACCGCCTTTGTGCTTAAACTCGCTTTTTTAAATTACATTTAGCTGTGAAGAATCTCATTTGGCCATCCTTATCTTCTTTTCCTTTCGGCTTTTTCCTTCAAGGGGTCGTCACAGCGAATCAGTGTCCTCCGTCTTCAGAAGTTTGATCCGCATGTTTCCTCATAATGCTCATAATACACGATAATCACAATGTAGTGGACATTTTAGTTGAGATGAGAAATTGCATCTGTGTTACTTTGAATTTCCAATATTACCACTTCAAATATGTCTGTCACACGAACCATGATTAATTAAACAAATCATGCATTGAAAATGTATGAGCACAGATGAATATTCAAATATATGTGGGCGAACACAATGTTCTGTACAGTCTGTTGAGTTTTCAAACTAACACAATAATAATAATACATTCCACTTAAGGTCCATGAACAACTCATCACAAATCGTGATTCGAAGCAGGCAGAGCCTTACGACACATTGATTACACGTCTGCGCTATCACTCAGTTTAAATCACATGTCTGACCTCATTGTTGTGTGTGTATTCATGCACCGATAATCAGATACACCTAATAGAAAGACTCTAGCTCTCTTTAAATTCCCCATTGTGTTGTTTCCCTATTAGTGCTCTGATGTATACTAGTGGTGATTATTAGCAGGAAACCATTGTCACCTGAACGGGTTGTACCCAACATGATTTGACATGTGCAGTTGCCCACATACACTAAACAACTATCAACCCTGTGCAGCAATTAGGACAAAATATAAGATCAAAACCAGCAAAGGTAACACCTCGACGGGATCATTCGCCTTCTTTTTTTCTCAAGGCACCGTAGAGTGGTTGTCGGAGGGGATCTGCGCAAGGAAGGAACCGGTAAAGGAGACTGTGATTAAAATCAGTTTGCTTTTTTTGCTGGCGCCCACGACTGCTACAAGACACCGGCACTGGAGTTTCCCGGAAACTTGGAACGCCAGGTATGTATGCAACGTCGAGCCTTGGCGCCACAACCACTGGTGGAAAAAGCAGAGGGCCTTCTCGCGCCGCCTCCGTGTGACCACGAGGGCCACTACGGATTGACGGTTAATGTCGCCTCACAGAGGGGTTTGGTCGTCCCGGTTTGCACGGTGTACCGCCGTGTAGCCAGTATCACTCAATCTGCTTCTTCCGCAAAACGTCGATAGTCACCGCTCGCTAGAATTTTGTCCATGAGAGCCACTGCCGTGCCATCGCCCAGTCTAAAAAAGGAAAGGAGCCTAATGGGTTTATTTTGATTGTTCGTCCCTGGTTCATTGCTTCTATGGGTGTTGATGGAAGAGGATGGTTAAATCATCAGGAAGCCAGGTGTAGAACAGAAAGTTGGTTTAATCTCGAAGAGAGCGGAGACATCGCGGTGTCGGCTAAGGAGGAAGCATGGCGAGAGAGAGAGAAAGAGCGCCAAACTAGAAAGGGAGAGCATTTATACGTGGCTCACAGTGTGTGACGCGATAGGATGTGACGTAATGTAGATGCGACATCATGTAAAGGAAGGCAGGATATGACGTATCAGGAAGTCCAAACGTAAACAAAGATTCTAAAGTGATGTTTAAAGATGTTTGTATCGCGAATTACCCCAACAGAGCCTGTCTACTCTCTCCGGGTCCAATAAAGTGAACCTTCTGAACAGAAGCTGTTTGAGCGCGTCATATTTTTCGCTTCGTGGAGATACGCGCAAAAGCTGCGTCACACGACGTATATTTGGTTGGTCGAGGGACGCCACGACCATGTAATACTTGGCTCATCCATCATGATTCCTCATAGGCGGAAAAGCGCTTCAACATGCTGAAACCAGGAAGTCGGGTCGCTCTGCCAGAAGTCGGACAGCCTCGTGGCCGAGGCGGCGGCTGCAAGTTAAGGAGATCGGGGCGACATGGGCGAGGAAGGCGCCTCTTTGTCTGTTGCCAGGAACATTTCAAACATCGGGGTCACCAATGTAGCAGTCAGAAAGGAGCACACACGACTGACTGTAGACACGTCTTTATTTCCGCCACAGTATATGCATTTTGCCATTTTGGCCCTTACTGATGCAAACAAAGCAGTACTTCCATAAAAAAAGCTCTTTTCATACTGACCTGAATGAATATGTAGTCATCCTGAACCACCAATGAACTGATGTCAATGTGTCCAGCAAAGGGGTAGTTCCTCTTAGCTTCTGTGCACATCTGTGCTCTGCAGGTGATATACTGCACACCTGGACATTCGAAATACGGTCAGTGTGAGACCTTTGACACACACCATACAGCATTTTCTTCTTTGTAAGGCGCATCGGACAATAATGCTCACCTTCAATTAATGATATGTTTCAAAAAACGTTTTCCAGATAAGGCATATCAAATTATAAGGCGCTACTACAGAGTCTAGAGTTACAGGTCAAAGTACCACATTAATTGTGAATAATTAATTACAGACACCCTAGTGATTTTTTTAATCACATTCGTTATTTATTTAAAAGACAACCAACATCAACTTTTTTGTTTCCTAACTGACATCAAAAAAAACATTTTATAGCATATAAAATACCCAAAACACGCAGTATAATATTTTTATTCAAATGCAAAACACCAATAAAAACGACTTAAAATGTGTAAAAAGTACTTCAATTTGAAACCGGAAGTGGCCAGTTTCAGAAGGTCCTGCCCCCTCGTTCGTGGTGTCACGGCAAGGCTCTAGAATCAAATCAATGGCTTCAGATTCGGAGAATATGCTTTCTTGTTACTCATCCAGTTATGAATATGATTCAAATAGTTCTGAAGAGGAAAGCATACATGTTTGCAATCGATTAAAGAATTTATTCCGTGTCTTTTTGAGGGGGGAAATGTAGCACCGAATGTGTGTCATCTGGGGGGGGGGGGGCAGAATGTAGCACCGAAAAGAGGCAGAAGAGGGCGACAAAGCTCCGTGGAAAGCTCAGTGGAAACGGACTGATTAATTCCTTACAATTTTTGTCAGTGAATATCAAATAGACGCTCGGTGCCACACACAAGGATTCACCCTTCTAATTTCGCCATCAACACGGATCAACACGAAGTTTTCAGACCAAACAAAGTATTGCAAAATGCATTGAGGTAATGAAAGGTATGTCCTTTCTCGCTGAGGGGCGTTCCTTCAGTGACGTAGGGTGAGGACTCGTCGCCAACTCAAAAACAAGACTTCCGGAATATTCAGGGCGAGTCTTAAAACATAAAATATAGTTATATACGGTGGAATCTTTATAAAATACGCTCAGTAGAAGTCATTTGAAGCCATTTTAGAAATTATGGACACAACTTGTCCAGAGACGTTGGTTGTCCTTAAATCTCTCAATTTGTTGTTTTTGTCACTGGGTTGCCTTCTTCTAATATTACATTTGATGTGTTAGCTTGCTGTGTTCAATCAGAATCAGAATCAGATTCATCTTGTTTGGCCAAGTGTGCAGAACACACAAGGAATTTCTCACTGGTATAACACGATGCTCTTTAAAATCAAATAGGAGTATTCTCATTTGTGGATTAGATAAAACAATGTCTGAAATAATGTCTGTCCGGAGGCCCAGGGCGTGCAACTTTTACGTCGGTCGTACAACTTACAGATCGTCTCCGCCCGGGTGGCCGACAACTTTTGCAAGAAAAAAAATAATAATAAAAAAAAATCTTTTTAAAACAAACGTTTGCTTTATTTCAATTTCCAAATCTTCGTTCGGTTTGGAAATGTCGGAATTTCGATGCGTTTGGCAATTTGCATACTCGGCAGCCAATCAGAAGCCTGCATCGAATAACTTTGTGGTTCCGGGTGCATTAGCATTTTCCAAACTAGACGCACAGGGAACGCAAGCCATAACCTCAGTCCCAGAAGAAAGATTCAAAAGAAGCTAACAAAATATATGACGCTACAAAACGTAAATGTACATTAAAAACATCATGGACAGAGGAGTTCACATGGCTTGTCGCAGACGACGCAACACAAACATTGCATTGTCCAACATGCCGAATCGTCATGGACAAACGACAACTGGAGCAGAATCATCAGCAAGGGATATTTACAATAAATTAAGCAAGGGAGCATTTGTAACAGGTACATCAATTACTTAATTTTAAAGTGTTGTTCTGTTATATATACTGATTATCAATCCTTAATACTTTGCAACATTTTTTTTTGCGATTAGTCGTCTTATTGTGTTTGTGTTGTGAAAAATGGAGCGGGCAACAGCACTAATCTCTCTCTCTCTCTCTCTCTCTCTCTCTCTCTCTCTCTCTCTCTCTCTCTCTCTCTCTCTCTTTCTCTCTCTCTTTCACATTCCTTCTCTTTTTCTGTGTGTCCTGCGGTTGGCTGGCAACGAGTTCAGGGTGTCTGCCGACTTGTACCCGAAACAGATGGGATAGGCTCCAGCACCCCCCGTGACCCGAGTGAGGATGAAGCGCTTCAGATAATGGATGGATGGATATACATGGGTAGCATAAACTCACTTCCATCTGGTGTGTGGGCCTCCATGTGGACAAGATCTGTCTCCTTGTCTAGGCCTGACACAGACCTGGAAGAAAATGCCAGATCATATGAATATTTGACACATCACCAAGCTGATTGTGTTGCTACGTGAAACAAAATCTTACTTAGAATACATTTAATGCCATTTAGTTAAAATGGACATAGCTGTCTTGCAGGCAAAAGCCACTGTCATAAAAAATGTTCAGATACAACATATGTATATATATTTTTTCACTATATCAGCTCTGAGCAAGAAATATGAGAAATGATGTCGCAGGGCTTCAGATCCAGAATACAACTTAGTTCACATAGTTTGATTGTTTCAAGATTCACACATGGGCAGAATTTAGCAACACCCCCAGTGAGCCATGCATGCTGCAAATTATCAATCCCATTTGGCAATGTTACACAGAACTCAAGCAATGCCCTTGTTCCATTGCAGCGTCAAGTACTTAAATAGTTCTTAAAAAGTTCAATTTGAAGGAGACGGCGGGAAAACATAAACAAAAGCCAATATATGTGCAGGCTTACTCACCAATAGAATCTAGTCGGGGTAACATGTTCATGGACAAGCTGCCATTTCCTCCCAAAGTCTAATGAACTGTACAGCTGTAGAGAAGAGATAAAAAAACAAATACACGTACATAAATGTCAGCAACATTCATGTTTGTTTCAACATGAAGGTGGGCTCATATTAGACTAGATAATTTACCGTATTTTCACGACCATAAGGCGCATATAAACGTCTCAGATTTTTTTCAAAATGTGCGGTGCGCCCTTTAGTGTGGACGTATTAGAGACCACCATGAGGAGGACGTGGTAGAGAAAACGAGGGGGGGGGGTGTGTGGGCGTGGTTTGTGTATAAACGAACAGGTATGTGCTTTATGTAGAACATTGCTGTTTTAACAACCCTGAAAATGGCAAAGAGACATGGTTATGAAGCTAAGTTTAAACTGAAGGCTATCAGCTACACCGAGGAACATGGGAATCGAGCCGCCGTGACATAATACGCGGACATAAGGCAAGGTGCGGAGTTGGAGGAAAGATTCGAGCAATGGATCGGCGAGCTAAGAGCGAGCGGAAGGAGCTTTTCGACTGTCACCATCCCACGCTAGCGGAGGAAATGAAAATTGAACATTTCCAAGGAGGTCCGTCTTGGTGCTGGCGTTTTATGAAACTGTGCCATTTTTCCATCCGGACCAGGACTACTGTAGCGCAGCAACGGCTGGCGAAAAGCTGGCGAAAAGGCTTCGTTTCCTGTTGTGCTTACCTGCCATGCTAACCGAGAGAAACTCCTGCCGATTGTGATTTTTTAAAAGAAAGACTTTACCTAAAGATACATTTCCAGCAGGCGTCATTATTAAGGCAAACGAAAAGGGCCGGTACCGGTAATGTGCTCTTTTTTTACCATGCCGACGCCTATTGAGTGATGATTACAAAATGTAATTATTTTGTAATTAATAAATAAAGCACTACCAAACTCAGTTTTGCTCCCGATCTGTTTTTTTAAATACGCACACCTGTAGGCCTGTGTGTTGTTGTGGGGCGGACGTACGTATGGCAGTAGTAGAGGATATGTACCGGTATATAAAACTTGCGCCCTATCAGCCGTTGCGCTCAATGTGTATATTAAATACAGAAATGGCACACATAAATGAGACTGCGCCTTTTCACACGGTGCGCCCTTTGGTCGTGAAAATACGGTAACATATTGAACCAATGTTGAGTCATGGGCAGGTGATTTCAGAATAGTGGTTAGTCTTGGCTTCCCATCCCTCCTTAGAGGACATCACTGATCTTCGATCATTTTGCTCATTCAAGCATGCATACTGCCATCAATACAGTGAGACCTCAACTTACGAACACCTTATCTTACGAACTTTTCGTCTTACGAACGTCAAATTTATGAAAATTAAACCTTATAATATGCACTATTTTCATAATACACACCCACCACGGCTGGTGGAGTAATCTTCGGCGGAAGAACACCAAAGCACACGACCTTCGGATCTGGCGGAGTGATCTTCGGCGGAAGCACACGACCGAACAGCGCTCCAGCTGGCGCTACTTTCCACACCCCCTCTCATTGAATGCACACGTCGATCGCCTACTTGGAGATTTTTGCTGATAATTTTACTATGATGGGACCGAAAAAAAACCACCACAGGCTCGTGTTCAGCCCAAGAAGACACAAAATAAAATCACCGTCGCTGAGAAGAAGGAGATAATTGAAAAAACAACAACGAGGTGTGTGTTTGTGTGATTTAGTGGCCGCACGGCTATGCTAAGTCAACCATTGCTACCATTCTCCGGAACAGAGAAGCCATCAAAGGTGAGTCTGTTGCAAAATGTGTTTCCATGCTCTCAAAGTGACGGTCTAGGGCAATCGAAGAAGTTGAAAAACTTAGTTTGGATTAAAGAAAAGCAGCTATCTGGCGACAGCGTGAGTAAAGCTATTTTATGTGAGAAAGCACGGCTAATTCACGCCGATATCACCATTCGCCAACCTGGAAGTTCGGCGCTTATTGAGGATTTTAAAGCCAGCAACGGATGGTTCGAGAACATCTGAGGGGGAGGAGGAGATGGCTGCAGCATCAAGTGAGCTCACAAAGGCAATGTTGGCAAAGTGGAATGATGTGCAGGCTTTTACCGAACAGTTCCATCCAGAAAAGACTGTGGCTATGACAATCATCAACATGATGAACAATAATGTGATGCCTCAGCTTCGTAAGCCTTACAAGTCAGAAAGCAACAGGTGTCAATTAAGAGGTTTTTAATCAGAAAAAATGATGATGAGTCTCCAAAGAAAAAAGAAGAGAAGCTACATCAGAGGTTAAGTTACCAACAGTCCTTATGGAAGGTGACTCTCCTTCCATAAGCCATCAACGACCATCAAAAAGGTAAATAAAACTTTATTTTACAGCACAGTTCATTTCTTTAATTACAGTCCTCATGTAATGCGCCTCTTTCCAAAAAGCAATTCCCTTTGACCTTTGACGTCCAACGCCATTCCATCAAGCCATAAATGACCATCACAAATGTAAATAAAGTGACTTTATGATAGAATGCAGTGTGTTTCTTTCATTACAATACAATAGCACATTTATTATACATAGAATAAGGTATGTTGTATGAAGTTTTAATGCTTATTTTGTTGAAAAGTATATTTTATGGAAACCCGGGAACGGATTATTCCCATTTTAACGGTTTCCTATTTTTTTTTTTATTCAATGTTACTTACCACCTTTGCCCCATTGAAAATAATTACAGGACTAGACAACTAAGACAGATTTTTTTTTTTACCTTTCTCTTCTGTTAAACACACCGAACAGTCATTCAGTACTGTTAAAGCTGTTTAAGAATGATTACGAGCCATAGATAGGCTCAATGTTTTGATTCCAAAAGACAGTGAATGACCTGAAGGCTTTTCAGAGATGTGTGGAGACCGCAGCTTTCTTTCAATTCCGTGTCTGAGGTAAATTAATTCTGTGATAGTTGGAAGCACACATTTGTCAAGACCTTGGTGAAATTTTAGTGCAATATAATGTAACCCGAGGACATCTGATTTGCCCTGAATTGACTGTCTGATTCTTCTAGCTGCAGGAAAAAAAGGTTCCCTGCTGGAGTGGTTCACCTGATGTAGCATCAAGCCAAGCAGGATGGCTCATCACTTTGGACAGTGACATATGGACCGGCGGGCACAGCTTCAACCCTCTCTATTCATCAGTTCATTGACAACTTGGATTTTAAAGCCTCCGGGGCTGTCTCCAAGAATGCTTCACAGTTGTATCTCCTCACACGGTTAAATGAAACGTGTGGTCACTCAGCGGCCACATGAGCCCGGGGATTTTCATTAGTGACTAATTCACATGTGTTTTCTGCAAGAGCAACGTGTTTACTTACGTCTACCCGATCCAATGGTTGTTTTCTTCTGATGATATTTTGGTATTTGACTAATTATGATGATGGTTATTGATCTGAGATCTCATTTCCTGCATTCAAATGTGTATGCCCAGGATGTCACAGTTAAACGTGGGATTGTGTTTAAGCATCTGTTCATGTTATAAAATTCATTATTCATTCATACTTTTCCAGCACAAAATACAAGGTTAAAATTAAAAATTAAAAAAGGAGAAGGGTGTCTACCTCTTCATATGTAGAATCACTGCCATGTCCAGGGTCATTTACACTGTTGAAAAACTCAATCATGGATCATCTATCGAATAGTGTGAATGTTTTATTTCCTGTATATGATAGTTGTCCATGTTAAGCACTTTGTTCCAGCTCTTGTTAAAGCTATATAAATTAATTTGTATTGTATTTTATTGTATTGTAATATTCTCAGTTCTTTTCTGAAGCAAGATGCGTTCTTACGCATGTTGACCAAAATCTGAGTTTTAATAATAAAATAATTAATACTCGTGGTACATTAAACTGCTGTGTGTTGTTTCATTAATTTTCTTTATTCATTTATTTATTTTCTGGACAGCCTCATCCTGACAAGGTTTGTCGGGTGTGCTCGAGCCTATTCCAAACATCTTCAGGCACCAGGCAGGGAACACCCTGAATTGGTTGCCAACCAATCCCAGTTTTATTTAATATACTTTTTTTCAATGTCACACCACAGCAAAGGAGATCTTCTTATGATTGGATACAAACAGGATATGTTGTATGTTACAGATCTATCAATCCGATTTAGTCGAAGGTCACCAGTCGTCAATTCCTTTCACCTGTTCCATATTGGAAAATGTGCTCGAGAGCGTGACACAAAATATTTCTCACAATATGCTTCACACAGGTGTTCCATATGGGATAAAGTCCATGCAGTGAGGATTATGTCTGACAGTTTATTGTTTTATGCATTCTTCTGTATGTCATTTTGCTTCACATGTTTCTTTCAGGGAAAAAAAAAGAACAAATTCAAAACAAAATCAAACACAGGTGGAACGAGAAGTAATGTAAGCCCCTTGTAGATACAAGTAACTAAAAACTGGTGAGGATTTGACAGTTTTGATTTTATCTTCAATGCTTTTTTTTCACGAAAATATGTGGCATTTCGTAGTTGGTGCAATGTAATTGGTTGAAATTATTTTGTATGACACTTTTTGCAAAAGTTGACAAATAAAGTGATAGCTACACATCCTTTGAGTTCAATGATGAACTTAACGAGTATGGGTAGGTCGCAGTGAGGTGCTCATGTCTCTTGGCTGCAGAATGTCACAGGTTTTACAGATCATACAACTCGCTTGTCAGAATTATTTTAGCAATTATTAATGTCCTGTGATAATGATGTCTTGAAACATTTATTCACTATAATATTGCTGTAATGGTTGCTTCCTGTGATGCATGTGTGTACAAAACTTGGAGTTACTTGGAAGGGGCCAACTTGAATATGACCTCAAATGGCCGACTTGTCTGCAGAGTGTGAACCACAGATAAGGGACATTGCTCACATGCGCCGGAGAGGAGCATGAAGGCCGCGGATAGGGAATGCAAGGACACATTTGTTGACAGATTCCTGTGTGTATTGGATGCTTGTGTGCTACCAAATGCATACACTGTGTGTTATCAGACGCGTACATTGTGTGTCATCAGATGCCTTTGAACCCAACAAGTAGAGGAGTTGTCGCAGTAGTGGATGAGAACTTATATCGGGCAGGTGCCTCATCCTCTCTTTTTTGGTTTTAATTGAATAATTGTCTATTTGGTGAACCTGACATCGCTCCAAAGGCAAACCCTGCTGCCACGAACAATGTAGCCTGCAATACAAATCATACATTTTTCTAACTCTGATCATTCGTCAATGTTTGACCATGCAAAGTGTAAAAACAGAAAGAGGCATGTATTCTCTTACACAAAATGAAAAAGAAAAAAAAAAACACGCAGTTTCTGACAGGTGGTTTCTGCATGGCTTTTATTTATCTGTGGCATCATCAGGTCCCATGATTTCTATGGTGTACGTGGAGGTCTTGCAAACATGCTGTTGTCGACAAGCATCCAGTTTGCTCTATAACCTGCATCTGTGTCTTAGCTTGTGGTTTATTGTGATAATTGCAAAATATAAAAGTCAAATGATGAACTAAAGAATTCATGTTTACAATGCCATTGTTTCAGATTTCAGCAGTGTTGAACACGTACAAGTTCAAGTAGACTTTGACAATACATTGTATGGCAGGCTTACATTTTACAATTAACCCTTTCAGAGAAAGTAGTTACTACAGTGGGCAGTTTCTCATGATATCAGGTCACAGGGTTAATGAAACAATTTTTCTGTAATATTCTGCAACTGTATTTACCTTGAAAAGAGTGTCATTGACATTAAGTGTCTTGAAAACTGAAAGGGATTGTAACATCAGGGCATTGTTTTTGTGAATTGCTAGTTTCATCCAGAAAGAGTCAAAAGATAAGGGTACATCTCTTGTATTATAGATTGTATTGTCACACTCCATTACCAAGAGTCACTTGTATCACTTTAGTCAACAATAATAAACAACATATTCTCATGGTGGGCACGATTAAATTTTTGTTGGCATAATCTTGACATGAGCAAGGGATTGGAGAGCTGGTTTGTTGTGATTAATGGTGCGTGCACAATACATAGAGGTGAGGATAATACAATGTAAGCAGTGTGAAAAGGGAAAAGGAAATTGGTTACTGTATTTTGTGCTCT
Source organism: Hippocampus bargibanti (assembly GCF_051943395.1). Classification (NCBI taxonomy): domain Eukaryota; kingdom Metazoa; phylum Chordata; class Actinopteri; order Syngnathiformes; family Syngnathidae; genus Hippocampus; species Hippocampus bargibanti. The sequence goes on along the minus strand of NC_142743.1, from coordinate 1,107,846 downwards.
ATAAAAAAACTTCAGCTTTTAACAGACACATTCAATGAATGGCCTATTTTAAAACGGTTTTCATTGACAGTATAGAGCTTTATAAGGCACATTGAAGCTACAATAGCGGATGCGGTTGTGCTCGCCATCCTCTTGTCTAGAGAGTGTTCCGCAAAAGCAATATGGCTCCAAACAATACAGCTTACTGTAATTTATACAGGACCTTCACAGCCACTGCCACTGTAACAAAACCATTACAACTTATCATGAACACGGCCATGAAACATACATAGAAATGACATTACAAAACCATAAATGAAAGACACCATCTATTAATAATATATTCCTAGAAGTGTTATTTGCTAAAACATCCCATATTTTCCATTTTCAAAGGTGAACCCCAAAGTCTTCATTTTCTTGAAAATATGAGCCTGCGCCTTATTCACAGGTGTGCCTTATATGTGAAGTAATATTGCACCACAACAGGTCTCGCAACTACTGTCAGCAGATACGACTCCATTTCCCTGTAGAAGAAGTAGTGCATCACCCTCGCCTCTATTGTTGCGCCTTAAAATGTGGTGTGCATTATATTTGTAAAACTTTGATATATTTATACTGTATTTTATACAGTATTAGGAAAATTTGTTATCGTTCATTGAGGGTGTGCCTTATAATTCTAGTGTGCCTTATAGTCCGGTGCGCCTTTTACTCCGGACAATATGGTACAAATGTATTTACAAAATACAGTAAAGTCTCGTTATATCGATATCGGTTATATCGATAGTGCTACTTATTACGATACTATTTCTATGAACGCAAGGAGGAAAATTTACATGCCGCAGAATCGGATATATCGATAGTCCGGTTATATCGATAGTCCGGTTATATCGATATTTTTTCCGACTCCCGAGAATATCGATATAACGAGACTTTACTGTATTCACAAAAAGCACTAAAAGTGTCACGGCTTGCATGGTGGGAGTTGTTGAAGGACCCCCAAAACCAAGTACGGGGCTGGGAGCAGCAGGGTGGATTGACCAAAATGTAACTCACAAAAAATGCAAACAGGAGTACACTGGAAAAAAAAAGTCAAAGTCAACTTTATTGTCAAATATGCATGACATACAGGACAGATTAAATTACTGTCCTCTTGGACAGTAATTTAATCAAGGCACACACTCACTCAAAGTACTAGTAAGTAACCAAAGTAGCCTGTGACAGAAAACAACACGTAGCAGGAGCGGAGCACGATACTCACATATTTGCAACTCGCAATGACCGAAGCAAGACAGACAGAAGTTCGGGTATTAGATACAAGCAAAGTGATTTGACAATGTGATGCACCTGGAAAAGACACAAAGGGATGAAGGAGCTGCTTGGTTAAACGCAGGACATTGATAATGACAACAGGTGCGCCTTAAAAATGGAAAACGTCTGAAAATACACCATTCATTGGGGGTCCGCTTTATATACCAGAAAATACAGACGCTTCCTCTTTACGAACAAGATACGTTCTGAGCAGTCGTTTGTAAGGTGAATTGGGTCATAAGTCGCTTCAGTGCTATATTTTGTATGGTATGTATGTTTGAATCAAACAATGAATGGGAAGTACTGACTTATGCATCGGGTCCGACCGGAGCGTAAACTGGGAAGAGGGATTTCCTCCCCGCCCACATATTCTACGGCAGTGGTTCTTACTTAACCTGTGGGGAATTCCCCATCGGCTCTATGGGGGTTAAGAACCACTGCTCTTCCCAGCCAATCGTAAGCGAGCTCGGCGGATCGGGGCCTGAACTCGTTGGCAACACTTCAGTATAGCCGGGCGCTGATTGGTCAGCTTGAGTGTCTGTCGCGTAAACATCCAGCCTTTGAAACCTCCAATATGTCTGCGTGCGTGAGTGTGCGTGAAGCACTGTACGCGGCCAATCGAAAACGAGCTCGCCCAGAAAAGTTGGGCAATACAAAATGTAACTGTCCAAACATTTTTCGACATTCTGCACCCGCAAAAATATTCATAAGTATCGTTTTGTCGTAACTTGAATGTTCACAAGCTGGGGAGCGTCTGCAGGGTTCTTTAACTTTATGTGAGACATTTTTGACATCCCAGCATTGGAGTATATGTCATTGTTTTGTCTCTGCCTCCACCTCACAGACCGAATACCTGACACACTGTTTCCAATATGCAGCCCGTGTCTCTTTCAGTAATATTGTGAAGAGTGGCTCAGATGTTATTACTGTAATGAGGCAGCAGATGGCAAGGCTTCAGACTGTAATATTGACCTGTTCAGTGCCATTGAACACAAAATGCTATCCTTCTGCTATGAAACCCTCACGCTCCCGGTTGCAAAGCGAGCATTGAAGATAAGCCCAGAGATGCAGCAAAAAATCATTGGCACCGCCCTACCCACTCTCGAGGACTTGCACACTGCAAGAATCCAAACTAGGGCGCGGAAAATCCTACTGGACCCTTCGCACCCTGCCCACCACCTTTTCCAGCTACTCCCCTCAGGCAGGCGCTACCGATCCATGCGCATCAAATCCAGCAGACATTTAAACAGCTTCTTCCCCCAAGCCATTAACTCTTTGAACTCTTTCAACAGTATCCAAAATGGAACTGTATAGTGCCACTTAGCAGTTTTTTTGACAACGATACTAGTGCAGCGTGTTCTACCGGAAACAAATTCCTTGTGTGTTCTACATACTTGGCAATAAAGATGATTCTGATTCTGATTCTGAACTGTAGGCAAAGCAGCTGCCAAACTCTTCCAATAAGAGCTCAAGTTAATATCGACAAGGAGGGTTACTCCTCAAATTAGCTCTTTAATGTTGACGCACCAGGTCTTTTCTGAAAGAAAATGCCAGCAAAACAAAGTTATTGCTAGTCTATGGAGCCACTAACCCTCAAGCCCTGAAAAAAGTGAGGTAGAGTGAAAGAACGTTTATATACACATCCGTAAACATCCTCAGTTATTCCATTTCTAGTTTAGTCTATATTATGATGATGTAGTTTATTAGATAACTTTGCGTATCTGTCGGGTGTACCGTTATTAAGCATCTTTATTTTCAGTCTGATATCATGACCCACCGTCCTCATCGCTGATAGGCCCAGTCGATATGATGTCATCACTGCTGTATGATAAAACCAGGTGAAAGGGGCAGCTCCATCTCTCTCTCTCTGGCCCTCCTCAATCGTCCTCACAATGTCCCTGCTGTCTACAAGATTAAAATAATCTCTTTTGTTCAACACCTTGGTTCTTGCTGAATTTACTACCATCTTCTAAGACCGTGAAGAGCCATGAACAAGAGGGAACGATCATTTTTAAACACATCAAAGAGCTCTGTCTCTGTAATGTTGATGGCCAAAATAAAGGTATGGTTGGTGCTGGTCATACTGAAGGAAATGGGTATCCACCCCTTGACGGCTCTGGTCCAAATAGTACCTACGTGTGTGTGAGTATGGATAATTGTTCATATTTGTGATTGTATGGCAACTGGTTCCGGTTGTCCCCCGCCTACCGCCCCAAGACAGCTAGGATAGGCTCCAGCATGCCCAACGACCCTTGTGAGGAAAATCCGATTAGAAAATGGATGAATAGAACAGCTTTGTAGGTGATGTTTCATTCATTCATCTTCATTTTCCGATCCGTTTTATCCTCACAAGGGTCGCGGGAGGCCTGGATCCGATCCTAGCTGTCATCGGGATGGAGGCGTGGGACAACCTGAACCAGTTCCAAGCCAACCGCAGGGCACACAGAATCAAACAACCACCAGGAAGGGAGTGATGCAAGGATGAATGGATGGATGGATGGATGGATGGATGGATGGATGGATGGATGGATGGATGGATGGATGGATGGATGGACAGACCGATGGATAGAGTGTCATCTGTTCTGTTCGTGGCTGTTCTGTTTGTGCTGTCAGTGTTTGTTAATGTCATTGGTTTGTGTTGCATTTTTTTCATTTACTGTTAGTTATTGCTTGCTTCAGCCATGGGTTTTGTTTGTTATTTTGGACTATTTTTGGTTTTCGGGACTTTGTTCAGGATTTACTTTTCACAGCTTTTTTTTAATCCAGTGTTTCAAGTTCACCTTGCTCCTCCTTTCTGACTCTTTTTGGCATTCTCCACCATGACGTATTTGTGACAGAGAATTAGATAAACAGGGATAAAGACAGAGACAGAGAGAGAGAGAGAGAGAGAGAGAGAGAGAGAGAGAGAGAGAGAGAGAGAGAGAGGGGTATATATAGAGAGAATTAGTCTTTTTTCCCCAATCAAGGGTAACCACACTATGAGTTCCTAATCACATATGAACAAGAGGCTTCACGACCTCTTCCTTGTGAGGGCAAGGTCACTATCTGTTCTGACCTCATCACGTGTTTCAAGTTAAGCCCATTAAAAGTACAGCATGAACACGTGTCTGCTTCAGTTCAATGGAGCGCAGCAGAGATCTCACTGCCATAGACATGGATGCCGAGCACTAAAGGTACTTGCCATCTGGAGAGCCAGTCAGTTGAGAAATGCACTGCAGCAGCTGCAATACAACTTTTCAGATGGGACAAGAAAGATGAACGATGTGAATCTTTTTTTTTGTCTAAATTCAAAATTAAATAGGCCACATTCTCAAAAGATACATTGTAGGCTGTTTGAGTAGCTCTAAATCACAAGTGTAAAAGTCAAGGCCCGGGGGGCCCGCCACATTTTATTCGGGCCGCGAAAGCAAATCAAACTCGTGAAATTTCTCATGATTCTTGCTAAAGCCTGAATCAAAATGTCAAACTGTCCCATGCAAATCCCAATAATAGTCGTTATTTTTTATGTCAAATTTAAAAACTAGTTATTGGATTGGATTGGATTTGCCTTTATTAGTCTCACAGTGGAGAAATTTACATTCCGTATATCCATATCAATATCAATATCCATTAATATGTTGTGCGCTCTAAGGTATAAATAATATGTGCAGGGGAGTAAACATTCTAATGGCGTCCGCAAACTCAAAACGGCCCCTGAGAGGAAACACTAACTCCAATATGGCCCGTGGCAAAAAAAATCCTTCTCCTCAAGAGTTTTCAGATGTTTCACTATGAACTCACACGGTGCAGTAGTATTGACATCTTGCCGTTTATTGGTGAGTGGGAACATTTCGAGATTGCCCCTTTCCACATGTTGCTGCCAGAGGTGCACCTTTGAACGAAAAGCATTGCTTTTATCTGAACTTGTAAGCAGATTTTCATTTCGACCTTGCATTCGTGTGTTCAGTTCATTGAGATGATGAAAAATATCTGCCAGGTATGCCAGCCTTGCGCACCACTCATCACTTGCAAGCAGCGAGAAGCACATCAGGTGTTTGGCTGCATGCCCTCTTCCCAGCTCCCTACAATTTCCTTCCGAAAAGCACATTGAACAGCTCCCTTGATAACTATTACCACAGCTGGGATATTTTAAGCACACTTCCCTTGGAACTGTCTTTGTTGCAGTGAAGATTAGAAAAAAAAATATTTAGCAGTCAGACTTGTGCTGCATGTGTATGTTTTATAACACACAGCCAGAGCAGATATAGAAGTTGGTGTCTTTGATTTCCTTTTGAGAGCAACTTAAAGTTATGTGGCCTTGAGTTTCAGACCTGTGCTCTAAGTCGTATGTTGGTGGGAATGGTTTGTCTACATATGCCTTGCGATTTCCTTGCGGAATGGGATATGTTCCAGCACACCCGTGATCCGATGGAGGATAAAGGAAAAAGAACATTGGATTTAGAATGGGAATAGATCATCCCAAACACATGGAATTGACTAAATCATGCATAGGTAGTTTAAAAAATGTCCAGTGCTTGTTGGAAGACAGCAAAAATATCTGCTACATATTAAAATTGTGATTCCTTGGAATTAATTGTTAAAGTAATCCGAAATAATATCCTGCTCTCTCCGAATAGACAACCCCATATGTATGACTGTGTTAGGCCATTAAATAATTCAGCTAAGAATAACAACATAAATTGACATCATTAGGGTGGATTGAATTAAACCATGTTTGATTAGCAAAGGATTGAAGGGGGTGAGCTGTTCTATTTAGTTGTCTTTTAGATGGACTTTTCCAAATAAATCAGGCCACGTTAAAAGATGATAATCTGCATAATCATCACTCCTGCATTTGGATTTTGACTTTTGGATTTGCCTTTATTAGTCTTGCAGTGGAGAAATTTACATTTCACAGCAGCAAAGTCATGAATGAATGAATGAATGAATGAATGAATGGATGGATGGATGGAAGGATGGATGGATGGATGAAAGAATGAATGAATGAATGAATGAATGAATGAATGGCATAAAACTACACAGAATATCCCGTTGAATATTAATAATATTAACATACACTGATGCATGCAATTAGTACAAAAAAATCTACGCAGAGACTCTTGACTAAGACGAGACAGTTTGCAGTTTGATCATAGACAGGTATAATGTGGTCACTTGCCAGGGTGTACTGATGTCCTTTTGATGTTTTGTAATATATTCAAAAATTACATGACTTTGCATCTTCCAATCTTGCTCACTTAATGATACCTTAAATTCCAAACTCCCAATCCGCACCATTCAGACAGAGACATTTGGCAAAGTAATCCATTGACTCTACAACAAGTAGTATTTTACAAGGAGAGGAGCTTCCTTTGTAGAAATGCTTCCATGCCTCTTTAATATCGGGTGTTGTCTTACCATAACCCTTCTGCAGCCCGGTGTAACATTTCCAGATTTAAATAATGTGGGCATAGGTCTGTTAAGGCCATTAATAATGAAGTAGGAATAAAAAGTAAGAACAAAAAGATTATTTAATCTTTGGGACGGCGCATAATGGAGCTGCGTGCATCCACTGGCGCAGGCAGCTCACGCAGATGGCAGAGGCTCAAAGAGAAGAGAGACAGAGCTTTTCGGGAAAGCTTTTGTAAGGAGCGGCATGATGTGACTGGATGTATAATAAAAATGGAAGTCTGAGAAAATAAAACAATGTTTAAAATGTGTTTGTATAGCGAAGTGCCTTAATACTAGGCAGACGTATTTCATTTCTATGCGCCTTTCAAAACTGTCAAGGTCACTTTACAGTCACAAGATACGCTTTTTTTCTGTGGGTGAGCAGCGACAGCCACACGCGTTTCATGTCTTGAATATTCCACAACGAGTCATAGCAATGTGCCTTTTGTGTTCATTAGAGCGTATGATCGAAGATACGGCACACACGCACCCGCACACACACAGTAAATTGATTCATCCATTTCTATACTGCTTATTCTTATGGGACACATTTAGAAAGCAATTCACATTCCCACCTAAAACAACATTTAAAGTGATCTTCGAATGAGACGCTTTCTCATTAATGGTACTTTAATCCTGCCTGGACGACGTGCATGGATCAACATTTCTTGCATTTCAACGAAAAGAAGACAGGAGTGATGTTGTCTGGTCCCAGCGGCCCTTGTAAATCCCATCCTGTTGACTGGGCCCTCCTGTCTCCTGATCTTAGTTTAACAGTCTCAGACTTGGTCGTAAACTGGACAGTGATTTTAAAATTGACTGGCAAATTGGTGGTAAATTCAGCTTCTTTCATCTTAGGGAACTGGCGAAAGCAAAACCTCTCCTTTTCTCATGAGCTCCTTGAAGCAGTAATTCATGCCTTTGTCACATCTCGGCTCAATTATTGTAATCAGAATCAGAATCAGAATCAGAGAGCCTTTAATGGGGCCACAATGGGGACATTTTTAATTTACGGCAGCAAAATTAAAAGGGGGGTGAAAAAATAAAAACAAAGTATTCTATGCATGTCGAAAGGACAGAGGACTGAAATGTTTAACAGTGCAAATAATGTTTCATCTAAAGAACTGTACATAGTGCGAGTATAAAAAAAATATAGGTAACATCCGAGTTATGGCCGGGGTCCGTTTCGACAAAACGGTCGTAAGTCAAATGGTTGTGACTTGAAAAGTATTCAAAATGGCCGATTTGAGGTTTATATGACAGAATAGTATACAATGTCAATCTGTTGTATTTAAAGAACATTTTATATTGAATACTATGATTTACCAAACTCCTTACAGTTCATTTATAAATCTAATAACTTTTCGTGTCATTGTTATCATTTCATATTTCGTATTGTCGATTTTTATTACTGTGTCGTTCTGCTGACCCAAATACGCACGGCTTCCCACGCATACGCGCTGTTGAAGAATCACTGTCCCTGCTAATGGAGAAGCCAGAAGAGGTCGCCCAACACACATGCTCGGATTTAGGCGGAGGCCCACGGAAAAAAGTCTCAAAGAGGCGGTGCCGGCGTTCTCGATGCGCCGATCCCGCGCGCCCAATCGCCGACGCCCACCCACCCCTGCGTGTGCGGATCTCTCCCTCCTCGACGGTGCCATTGTGACAGGTTGCGCAACACCATCACGCGCTTGGCTGGCCAAAATTGTCGTACGCGTTTGTGAAGAAACAGTCATTTTGTGCAATGCTGTAATATTCTCTGTTAAGATAAATGAGGCAGGCTGAATGTTGAGCGCATCTGGCAACCCAGCCACAATGCTACATATGGTCCTTTGACAGCGATAAAAAAAATAGTTGTACTCTTACAATGCTGAGAGAAGCGGTTGTTCTCTGTGCTCAGGCAAATAAACAGCCTACTTGTTCAATCTAAACAAGAAGGACCATCTGGAGTCTTTATTCTACCAAATGCATCGCAAACACGCTGCAGAGTTGCCGGGCTGCCACCGTAGCGGTCCCAGCCGTAGAATTAAAAAAAAAGGTCTGGCAGTCGTGGTCGTAAGTGCGGGTGGTCGTAAGTCGCACCGGTCGTAAATCGGATGTAACCTGCATTTGATATATGAAACTGTAACAAAACTCGGTTCGATGGAGGACACTGATTCGCCGTGGCGACCCTTGAAGGGAAAAGCCGAAAGGAACAGAAGAAGATTTGATATATGTAACTATTGAGTCAACATTGGATTGGATTGGATTGGATTGGATTGGATATGCCTTTATTAGTCTCACAGTGGAGAAATTTACATTTCACAGCAGCAAAGTGATGAAAGGAATGAAAGTAGAAAAATGAAATACATGAGCTGCTGGAAAGGCAGCCACTCTCGCGGCGCCGTCTTGAAGTCAAAAGAACAAAAAAAAACTCAATAACAAATAATATGACAGCATAGAGACAATATGACAAAACAAAGACACAGAGAGACATTCATTCTTCAGGACTTGCTGTACCCTCTTTGTGATGACATGAAGCAGTTCTAGATGAAAGAGGAGAGGATCAAAGCATCTTTCCACCAGTGGATCAGGGACATCATGGTGGCATATAACATAAGGTGGCTGTCCTATTTACAATGCAGTCCATCTATTTTAATTTTTTTCACTTGTGATTAGTAACAAGCCTGACAGCAGTCGGTAGGAACCAGCAGCGGTATCTCTCCTTTTTGCAGCGCTGGTGTAACAGTGTCTGGCTGAAAGAGCTACCCAGAGCTGTCCATGTTAAGCGCTTGGTTCCAACTTCAGCTGTTGTTAAAGCGATATAAATCATTATGTATTATATTGTAAAGTGTAATCCTATGATGGCCTTTTTCCCCTCTACAATCACGTGTCCATTCACTGGTAAATGTTGTGGTTTCACTCGTACTAATTTATGCAATATTATTCTCATTCCTCTTGATACATTCTACAGACTCTTCCATCTGCTGTCTTGACAATGGATTACCAAAAGCCTATGTCAACCATACCCGCAGTTATTCCATCTGTTGTTTTTGCTGCATGTTGCCATGCAGCTATGAGATGACCAGCATTTTTCCTGATTACTCACTTCCACTTTGACATACGTACTGAGTAATCTAATCATTGAACGCCTCTAGAGCAGATGGCACAGAAGATGGAGAAGGAAAAAGATGGGCCTGTAGTTGCTTGAGTTAATCAAATGAATAAAGTTTTTTCAAGACAGTCCAGTCTCCTACGTTATTGCCACATGTTGCTCCTTTTACGGTTACTGATTGTTGATTTTTCTGGAGAAGTATCATTATTGAAAACGTCACGAAGAAGGCGGGGAAAATGAAGTACACTTGACATATGTGCATGTTATATTTTTGTATTATTACTCTTGTACAGCACTGCAGCAGAACAACGCACTTCACTTTAGTAAGCAGTTTTTATGTGTGAACGCTCCACACAATTTACACCGGTGAAAGATGGATAGCAACAAAATACATTGGTGCAGCACCAAATGTGTGCCGTGCGAACAGCCCTTTAGATGAGGGGTTGGTGTGCTGGGCCATTAAGTGGTATTTTAAACTCAATGTGCTCCAATGATGGCTCAGTTCATGCCTGGAAAACATTTTCTTTACACCGTAATAAGCTCATTCGAATTGCTTGTTCTGTAGCCACAAGGGGACACAAGACAGTGTCTTATTGTGCCGGTCCCAAGCCCGGAAAAATACAGAGGGTTGTGTCAGCAAGGGCATCCGATGTAAAAGCTTGGCCAAAACAAAAATGCGAATCGAACCTCTGAAGATGGAGGACTGATTCGCAGTGGCGACCCCTGACGGGAAAAGCCAGAAGGAAAAGAAAAAGAAGATTACACCGTAGTAGTTACTATGAAAACCTGAATTACAATTTTGCAATTATGTATAATGATGAAATTTCCTAAACATTTACATGACACAAACATGTTTTTCTATCACTCACTCACTTATCCCATTCCAGTTACATAGTGCTTCCACTCGTTTGAAAAAAAAAAACAGTGATATTTCAGTGAAATTAAACATCTTAATAGCACATATTATTTCACGGCTCATGTAGGCTTGTGCATGTACAGGCTCGTGCACACAATTACATGCATTTCCCCAACCACACACACATAGCTCATTATCCCTACTGAACCTGAGAAGGAATTGTCATAATATCCACAGTCAGTCTTTGAAGAATAAATATGCACCTATTTGCATAACTTTACATTCGAATGTGTCAATCTTATTAAGCGAAAGCATTTCTCTGTGCACATACTGCTTAAAGAGAAATCGGGCGACTGTGATGCTCGCCATTGCTGTAATCACCCACCTTTCTTTCGTTCAGTCAGCATTTAAATTTGTCATGTGATGTTGACTCTGCCCACTCAGGCAAGTCACTATAATCTCATCGAGAGGAATCTTTTTGTAAGGTCACCAGATGTTACGAACAGCACAATTGGAGAAATGTGCCAAATGCTTCAAGAGGTGTAATTTACCAATCAAAAAGAAAACTGACTTGATCCTTACTCTTCACTCATTGTGTTCAGTGTTTTAGTTTTATTTTTTTTTAAATGTACAAAGCAAATTTGTACAGCTTGCTCCACTCTATTCATCATGAATTGTGGTGTGGTACTGAATAGAATTTCATCCCGGCACGCAAGTACTGAAAGCTTTCCCCTGGCCTAACATTACCTCACTGCAGAATAAATTTAGAGTGACACAGTTGAAAACCATTAGTTCGTTACACGCTAAAATTACAGTTTAAAAGTTGTTTCTTCTTCTTTTCCTTTGGGCTTTTCCCTTCAAGGGGTCGCCACAGCAAATCAGTGTCCTCCATCTTTAGACGTTTGATCCGCATGTTTGTTTTGGCCAAGCTTTTACGTCGGCTGCCCTTCCTGACACAACCCTCTGTATTTATCCGGGCTTGGGACCGGCACAAGAAGACATATGTCCCTTTGTGGCTACAGAACAAGCAACTCGCTCAGTAAAAGGCTCCCAAACACAAAATGGTCATCGGCACAGCAACATTCAAAAAAGCAAAAACTATACTATATATACAGTAAAGTCTCGTTATATCGATATCAGATATATCGATAGTCCCGGTTATATCGATACTATTTCTATGCACGCATGGAGAAAATTACATGCAAACAGGGTCGGATATAGCGATAGTCCCGGTTATATCGATATTTTTTCGGACTCCCTTGAATATCGATATAACGAGACTTTACTGTATATATATATAATGTCTTCTGGTGCTTTTATTTTTGAGTTTTGGGTGCCAATTTCAGAATGATGATGCAAATACAAAAAGCATCTGACGACATGGATAAGACCCAAATGTGTTTCGAGGTGACACCATACAGACTGCTTGAACAGTCTTCATTACTGAGGATGTATTTATTATGTATGTAATATGTATGTATTTTCTCAGTGAGATGTGGCTATGTGGCAGTGTAACACATAATGGAAGCTGAGTAGAGCATTTTTGCTCATAACGAGGAAACCTTGTTGGAACATGGATTAAAAAGCTTGATTTGAATGTAGGTGTTTACTCCGGTTTGTATATTTGTCTCTTTCTAATAGTGTCAACCAGGTTTACACAACACTGTTTGACACAATTATTTGTTTCCGTGCAGAGTAGCTCCCACCGAGTTTCACTGTAAGGCTTTCTTCTTCTTTTTCTTTCGGCTTTTCCCTTAAAGGGGTCTCCACAGCAAATCAATGTCCTCCATCTTTAGAGGTTTGATCCGCATGTTTGTTTTGGCCAAGCTGTAACACGGAATAAATGACCATGAACCATGGAATCATTGGATTGGGGGACATTTTACTGTTACTGATGCCTTGAATACTTGCATGTTCAACCAAACTAAGCGAATTGAAGTATCACTTTGTTTGGAGCGAAATAAGTAGCTGGATCCCAAAACAGCAGATGGAGACATGCGTACCATACAAAACGTGTAATCTGGTGGCGTAAATAAGCATCGACAAATATCAAACTCAAAGTGCTGGTCAAATAAGGACCAGGAATTACAAACTACGCAAAGACAAAACGTACTTGCACAAGGAGAAAAAACGGGGACTACAAAACGAAATTAGACGTACCCAATTCACAAATGCACAGAATAATGAAAAATCAGAATTGTAATAAGAATAATCAACAATCAGAATTGGAATAATGAACAACATTGGACCGAGAGCTACAAGAACAAGATTTCGAAATACCAAACCTCGGGCACGAGCAGTGGAAATTCACCTGCAAATAAATGGGATAATGACACTCCTTAAATCCCCGATGAATAAATGGGAGATTGGAGGTGTGTTACAAGCAAGCAAGCACAAACCCACCACCTGCTGCCGAATCTGAACATGACAAGACCTCATCAGATCAAAATGAGCTAGCAATCAATCGCTTTTGACATCATGTACTATACAGGAATCAGAATCATAAAGCCTTTAATCATCCCACAGTGGGTACATTTGCACTCCACAACAGCACTTTGAAAGGGGATGAGGATGGGGGGTGGAATGATAAAAACAAGATATTCTAAGCATAATAAAAAATGTCAGAAGAATGAGGTGTATACTATAACCTTTTTTTTCAGATACAATATGATTTCTGTTTGTGAAGGTGAGGGCATCATTGTGGATATTGCAGAGTGATCGCAATTACAGATATTTAAAAAAAGGAGACGTGTAGTGCCACAGGAAATCCAGACTGCCATCAACTCAAATGAGCAAAAACAGTAGGTGCAGAAGTTAAAACACAGGCTGGGCTGAGTTTGACCACATTTGACAAGTACATTGGAGGGGGACTGTCCTCTTTGTTGATTTTGAATGAATACTCAGTTCTCGCTCAATCTTACCTTCTGATCGTGACTGTAAGCTAAGGCCCAGTCCTCCTCAGTAGGGTGGAATAATAGGCTTAGAATGTAGAAAGTTAGGCGGTACTTCTGGTAGCTGGCTCCTTCATCAGAGCTGATTAGCACACTACTCTCAAACTCAGGATCAGTCAACACCATAATCTGAGAGAGAGAAAACATGTTTGTTTTTCTTTTTTTCTTTTTGAAAGGACCACCAGTGAAATTTATTGACATCAGCGAGGTCAAAAGCAAAAGAAATATAACATGACGGAATGATAAATTCAGTTTTGATCGATTTGACAAAAATGATGGACTGACAATGGGAGGAGTTGCCTAGGAAACAGAAGAATGATGTATGACTGGCTGGCAAAATGGTGTTAATTGCCCACTTCTGGAAATAAACAAGAACAGTGGGCAATCCAACAAAACAAATGTAAACACTAATATTAAAAATACCAAGTAACTACAATTGATCTTGTTTGATTGGCCTAATGTTGGGTTCTGGCCAAACTGTGACAAGATCATTGAATTAGTAGAGGTACTCAAGCAGGGGTCAGGAACCTCTGGCTCGCGAGCAACATGTGATTGTTTCTGGCTCAGAGATTAAACAAAATATTGTTGCTTGTTTAATCGACTCATCAATTTTTTTGCTGTTCATGTCCCGTTCACGGATACATTTGGCAGCAGGACCAATTTTAAATGGAAGATACTGACCTACGTTGGCAGTTGCTGTAGAAACAATTAAACACCCCATTTTACAGCTCACTTGGTTATTAGTTCAAATTGAACAATTCGACAAATGAGATAGAAAAAAAGTTAAGAGGTACACATTAGGATGAATGGACAGAATGATTTACCTTTGTGGAGAGAAAAGGTACTGCGGCATGTCAAATTTACAACAACAAAATACCATTGATGAAATGATTGAATGTAAAACGGCCATGCACATCGTGATTATTTTAACAAAATTATTGAATGAAAAACTTGACTGGTAAGAGGGAGCATATAACTAACACTCTGACATCCCTTCATTGGTTTGGATTGGATTGGATTGGATTGGAATCAGAATCAGAATCAGAATCAGAATACCTTTATTAGTCTCACAGTGGAGAAATTTACATTTCACAGCAGCAAAGTGACTAGTGTTCACTATACATTTTAGAGGGTATTTTTTTCAGTATCTTATTATTTATTTTAAAATCTTTAAATGACCTCGCGACACCTTATTACCCAAGCTTATCAGCCCCTACACACCCCAGGTCTGCTGAACTGAAATGATAAGAAGTGCCATTCTATTTGTTTTCTTGAAATTAAAAAATACCAACAATGTCTATTACTGTATTTCTAATTATTATTGTCATTGATAAAACAGTGGATAAAGCATTTTTTTAAGTGATCACAGACTTAAGAACGGTCCAAACAGTTTTCATTTTATTCAAAATACAAAAGACGCCAAAAAAGGGCACATCTCAGTTTTGGAAAACATTTGAAGTGTAGTGTACATGCATAGATTTTTATCCTTTGCTGCAAATTCCGCTTTGTTCAGTGGAAAGGTCAGTGCTGTTGGACAGTTTGCAGCTAGATGAATGTACGGCTTGAGGAGCCCGCGATAAGAAGGAGCGTCAGAGCAGAGCGCTGATGCGCATGTGGAACTGTCGCGGCTTGGAATTGAAGCGGATTTATGTGAGACAGGAGATGTGAGACAATCTCTTCGTCAATGGATGCTACAGCTGCGTGTTTGCTTTCAACATTTAGCCTGTAGTTGACGTGCACCATGATGTCCCCGATCTACTGGTGAAGAGACGCTTTGATCCTCTCCTCTTTCATGTGGAACTGCTTTGTGTAACAAAGAGGGTACAGAAAGTGCTTAAGAATGAATGACTTTCTGTGTCTTTGTGTTGTCATGATATTTGTTGTTTAGTTTTTTTTTTGTTGTTGTTTTGACTTCAAGACGGCGCCACGATAGTGGCCGCCTTTCCAGCAGCTCATGTATTTTGTTTTTCTACTTTCATTCGAAACCTCTAAAGATGGAGAATACTGATTTGCTGTGGCGAACCGAAAAGCCGAAAGGAAAACAAGATTCCTTTCATAACTTTGCTGCTGTGAAATGTAAATTTTTCCACTGCTAGACTAATAAAGGCGAATCCAAATCCAAACCAAATTGTTTGTAGTTAAATGTTGAGCACATACATTTTATTGGAGGTGAGAGTTAAAAAAAGTTACTGTTCAATTTGTTCATTGATACTGATAACTTGCCTCCATGCCCATAAACCCATGTACCCACAAAAATAATAATTTCTTGCAACAATGTGCTAGCACTAGGATAGTTGTTCTTAACATGGATTCGATTGAACCCTAGGGTAAGGCGGTCTCAGGGGTTTGATTGAGCCTCTGCCCTGGAGAGTGAAATACACCCAACTCAACGTGTCAATGAGTTATGACTCGCCCGCTTGACCGTCACTGGCTGATGATGTGTCACAGATGTAGTTGTCATGGTCTGGTTGGCGACCAACGGGCGGCGCTGTCGGCCCCACCTGCACCTGCACAGGTGCTGGTCGTCCCGATCAGTGGCGGACTGCCACGTTCGGATTGGCGACCAACGGGTAGCGACGTTAGCCCTGCCTGCAGCCTCGCAGGTTCTGGTCGTTTTAATCAGTGACACTTAAAAGGACTCCTGGCACGACCATCCGGTGTCGGTTCATTGTTTGTTGCATGCTTTGTCTGCAATTGCATGCTGTGCATGTGTTTGTTTAACCTTGGCCGACTTTTACACTTGGTTTTCTTTTGATACTTTTTTCTGTTCAGATCATTTTGATGTTTTACATTTTGTTCCTGCTGACCTTTATTTTAATACAATTTGTCAAACAACCTCCTGCTCCCTCCTGCCTGCTTTTAGGATCCGCACCCGCCATCACCACCTCGCAAACCGTGACAGTCGTCAATGGATGAATGGCGTGATAGTACGTAATACAACATAAATAACTAAACAAATAAAGAGACAAATAAATAATTAAATGCTTATTTCTTGAAATTGTATTTACTTTTTCTCTGTTTAATAAATTCACTTTTTTTCAAATCTTCAATTTGTAAAAAAATAGATCTAAACACTATCTGATGTTATATGTTATTTCGTTTTTTCTTTTTATTTCAAGATGGCGCCGCGAGGGTGGCTGCCTTTCCAGCAGCTCCTGTATTTTGTTTTTCAACTTCTTTCTTTCCTTTCCTCTTCCTTTCGTAACTTTGTTGCTGTGAAATGTAAATGTATCCACTGCAGGACGAATAAAGGTACATCTAATACAATACAATCCAATGTGCGACATATTTTATTATTTTACTTATGAAGGGTTCAGAGGATGGTTGATAATATTTTTGTTTTCTAAGTCATGCTGGCCACCTAAAATATCAGTACAAATATTCATCAATTGGACATTTATGACTCAAGGAGCACCTGTATTACAAAGGTTGCTAACACTAATATTTGAGGAACAATAATGCATGTCTTTGATTTCATCCAGAATTTTTAGACAGATAGTAGAAAATAGATATCTGATCACTGCACTTTAAGAGTGGTTTAAGTGTAATTGGTGATCAAAATAATCCAAATGTGATGTTAATCAACGACAAAGTTTCAAACATTCATTTTTGTCATCACACTGAAAATAAATACAGGTGAGAAAACCATGCAGCATCTTACCTTTCTCTTGTTGGTTGGACAGACATAAAGGTAGCTCAGAACTGTCTTGAATCCAACTTTGTCATTCATTTTCTCATATGTGGAGCCAGAATCAGAAGATCTGAAACCCCCCACCCAAAAAAGAAAAAGAAACATATTGTCAATAGGCTCCAAGGAATACAGTAGCCATATTAATATTACAGAATCATCATAATTATATGTTGTCCACGATTCGAATCAGAATCATAAAACCTATATTCGTCCCACAATGGGGAAATTTGCAGCCCACAGCAGCAATTGAAAAGGGATGGGGTTGGGGTGGGGGTGAAAGGATAGAAAACAAGATAGTCTAACATCGTCTGTCAGCCTGTCCATCACAATAGTGAATAAAAAGTGGTTCAGAGCTGCCCCCTGGTGGATTCCTACCTCGACCTTGAATTCCTCCGTCACACCGACAGCATACCTCACAACTGTCTTACAGTCATGATACATGTCTTGTACCGCTCTGAAATAATTTTCTGTCACTCCAGACTTCCTCATGCAATACCACAGCTCATCTTTGGGCACCCTGCCATATGCTTTCTCCAGATCTACAAAGACACAGTGCTATTCCTTCTGACCTTATCTGTACTTCTCTATCAGCATTTTTTAAGCAAACACCTCACCTGTCGTACTCTTTTTTTTTTTTTTACATGAACCCATTGTGCTGCTCACAAATGTTCACTTCTGCTCTTAGTCTAGCTTCAACTACTGTTTCCCCATGGTTTCACGAATGGTACAATTAAGAATCGACTTCGAAAAACCATGGAGACAACAGGCAAACCATGGCCAGAATGTCTATTTTTGGTAAAATTATGTATGAGAGTAACACCCACTAATAACGGCTTAACGCCTTTCGAGATATTGCATGGCAGACCTTTCATCCTCCCATTATGGGAAGGTGTGCCCTGGTAAGTGAATAAATCAAATCCAGGTGCTTTGTTGGCAAAATGGTTGTGTGAAATGTTTACAACAAGAGAGGTCCAGTCTGCATGTGTACTGCCACAGTCCTCTTTGTTCCCTTCACAGGAACAGAGGCTGCGCCCTGGAGACGAGGTGCTGATCAAGGCAATCAAGAGGAAGACCTGGTCTGCACCAAAGTGGCAGGGGCCATTCACCGTGCTGATCACAACGCCAACTGCGATCAAAATCACCGAAAGAGCCACCTGGGTGCATCAAAGCCATTGCACGATCGTTCACCAACCGGATCCTGAGCAGGTGGAAGACGGGCGGAGCCAAACTACTCACTAGCTATGGGTTTGGTCCACATCATCTTCCTGTACGGACTCGTGGGGGCACTCCAGATGAAACACGTAAAGCCCCCCACTCCTTCAGCCTGCGAAAGTCCACTATTCTATCCAGCGACGTCAGATAAGTGCCCAAACATGGCACATCCTGTAGCCTGCCTGCCTCTACATGCTGCAGGAATAGGCTCGTTTCCCTTTAGCTTGTTTCCCCTTAACGTCCTAGTGAACGAAAAGCACGACAAAATGGAAGCGATTATCCTCATGGTTCTTGGTACACTCGTGTCAAGTTAGGGAAGGCTTGGACCACTGGTTGGGATTCCGTTGTGGTCCATACCAATCCCGACACAAAACGGGTTTGAGATAGCTGTGACCAAGAAGCAGCACGAACTGTCGTCAAGATAGCTAGGGATCCCCCAACTGGCACTATGACATAAATCCAACTTGCTATCATCACCCACAACGTTGCAGGATGCATGGACTTGAGACTCTGTCCTGGGCTTCCTGAACATCACATTGGTTTTCCCGTAACTGTATGTATGATGTCATCTGTGGCGTTACCCGTTGTGACATCACCTTTCCACCATAAACCGCACATCAGACTGTCAGCCTGGGTGGAGCCATCTGACAAAACAGCCCAAAGTCCAGGTGTCATGGACGTATTATATCAACTGTTTGCAGGAGAAAAACATGACTCGAATCCGTTATTCTCGAACACGTGGTATCGTTATGCTACACTAATTGCTAAGCAAAATAGGAAAAGTAATTATTCGAAGGTATTCAGAGAGAGAATGGCTAGAGCTGCATATTTGTTCATATCTTTGCATAGACCCGATCAACATTTTGCTGTTCTTCGCAACGCTTCGAAATGAGAGATTGTTCCAGGTTTAGATACTCTTTTGGAACCAATTAACCAAGTTATGACCGAGAGCGGGTTGCGATTACCATTATGCGTTACAATGTACAGTATGGGTCAAAATTTGGGTTTTATAGATGAGGATAGATGTTTATATGTGCTACCGTTAATCACTAATGTCACTGTTTTGCCCGTATCTTCACATCTTTGGTGGTTATGCGGTTGGAAAGTATATTATTTTATTCCTCCGCGTGCCTACGGTTTGTGTCCACCTGTTACTGTAACCGACAATACTTTCATCGTCACCAGTCATTCAGTGCATCATGTGAAGAGAAGAATATCGTTTAAACCCCATAATTTGATCTGGAAAACTGATGTTCCATAACAATTCAAACACCATAGTACAGTAGTAAGGTAATGTTAGCTCTTTTGCCGCAAATTGGAGTGGCAAAAAACATGCTACGAATTGAAACAATTGATTACAGATATCAAGTGTTTGTAAATGGCAGCATGAAAATGGATGAAATGCAGATCACAGAAATTGCAGCAATTAGACAAATGGTGCTGCAAAATAGAACGGTTTTGGACATTTTGACAGCCCCACAAGGGGGCGTCTGTGCTATGGTGGGTGACACTTTTTGTACGTACATACCCAAAGAAGCAAATTCCATAAACATGACTAATGCTTTGTCTGTTATCAGGGATCTCAGAGATGCCATGGCCAAAGATGGACGGCTTGATCACCTGTGGATCTTTGACGGGCTCTTTGGGGGCCCTTGGTATAGGACTGTGCTCAGAATGTTTATCCCTTTCGCAATTGTGATTGTATTTATTTTCTTAGTCATTGGTTGTATTATTCCAGGCTTAACCCTGTGTTGTAGCTAGGAATAGGACACCATGGCCAGAGTGTGGTTGCTCCAACAAACAAAAGCAAAAAAAGAAACGGTGAGCCGAGAAGGAGTTTTCCTCAATAAAATTTAAACGCCTCACAAATGGAGAGGGTGGCGGCCCGGTAGTCGAGTGGTTAGCACACCGGCTTCACAGTGCAGAGGTCGTCGGTTCGCGTCCCGGTCCAGCCTCCCTGTGTGGAGTTTGCATGTTCTCCCCGGACCCACGTGGGTTTTCTCCGGGTCCTCCGGTTTCCTCCCACACTCCAAAAACATGCATGGCAGGCAGATTGACCACTCCAAATTGTCCCTAGGTGTGAGTGTGAGAGTGACTGTTGTATGTCTTCGTGTGCCCTGCGATTGGCTGGCAACCAATTCAGGGTGTCCCCCGCCTCGTGCCCGAAGACAGCTGAGATAGGCTCCAGCAACCCCCGCGACCCTAATGAGGAATATCGATGAGAAGGTTTCTTCAGCCGTCATCTGTACAAAAGTGAAGGTTTCGGACGTTTCGCCTCCTATCCAAGAGGTTTCGTCAGCGAACTAAAGTCTGACTGGTCGTATCGGCCCCATTTATATATCCCTAATGTCCAGACCTGGTGTAATAGGTTACCTGGTGGTAATAGGCCAATCGTTAGTCAGGAATGTAGGAACAATCAGTGGGGCCACAGGGGGGGGTCCCGCGCCTCCCCCAACCTGAGAGTAGGGACCTATCATAGCTGTGTCCGGCGCCACCAGGTCTGGACATTAGGGATATATAAATGGGGCCGATACGACCAGTCAGACTTTAGTTCGCTGACGAAGCCTCTTGGATAGGAGGCGAAACGTCCGAAACCTTCACTTTTGTACAGATGACGGCTGAAGAAACCTTCTCATCGATGGACCACTCCTGTACGACTGAGAGTTTACACAGATCTAATGAGGAATAAGCGGTACGGAAAATGAGATGAGATGAGACAAATGGAGAGGTTGTATATCACAGCAGCAAAGTTGTGATAGAGGTTTTTCGCCTTCTCCATGGTGTTAGTTAGATTAGGTTAGATAATGTTAGATAGATTAGATTAGATTAGATTAGATTAGATTAGATTAGTAAAGTAAAGTAAAGTAAAAATAAAGACTGGTTCCCTGTGCAGTTAGTATGACGTGCATGCATGAAAACTGTTTTGGAAGTGTATGAACTGATGTTTAAATGTGCAACAGGAGGGAATGGTAGGGTGCTTATGCACATTAGTAAACATATTACGTTATTTCATGCTTAGATTAGTAAACATATTATGTTATTATATATTTTTTGTTCACCATCTATCGTCGTCACTGATATTTTCATCACAGAACTTCGTTGAAGACCGAACCAGGAGAGAAACAAGAATTTGAAACCAACAATAATGTTGCCTGAACACCAAAACAATGTGGTTCCACAGAAATGTATGAAAGGAAATGCCCTAAAGGCACAGAGGGGCCGACTCTTGGGACTTTTTCTCTGTGTCAACATTTGACATGGATCCACTTAATTCTCCTGTTCTTCAGTCAACCTTGACAGTGGTTGGAAGGTATCTTACTTGAAATGCTCACCAGGTACTAAGATGCTTTTCCATGATTTAAATAAGGTATTAAACTTTAAATTTTGCTCCCAGATGAAATACATATTTCACGACGTCCGAGCTGACGGTTAGTGTTTAAATTCTTAAACATTCATATTCTTTTCAGAGTGAATGTTCACAGGTGACCTAAAACTTATAATATGATGACAAAGTGAACCCTCCCGACTATTTATCGTTATTTTTAAAAGTGAACAAGCAACATCCTCACCCAGTCACACAGAAAAAGATGCAGGCCACTCATGATCTCAGTCTTCAGATGATGCCAGACTTCAGATATTTGGACCGCAGGTCTGATCGTTGACGTGGACAAGTAACATATGGAGACTGAGTACTTCATTGGAGAGATTCGGCAGTCGTGGACAAAAGTGTAGAATGGTGCACAGTAGGTGGCAGTGGAAGTATTCCTCATTTTTCCTCCTATACAGTAAAGTCTCGTTATATCGATATTCTAGGGAGTCCGAAAAATATCGATATATCCGACCCTGTGCGCATGTAATTTTCTCTGTGCGTGCATAGAAATAGTATCGTAATAAGCGGGACTATCGATATAACCGATATCGATATAATGAGACTTTACTGTATTTGATATTGATCCACTTCATATATTTTATGATGCAGACCAGAAAGTAATGTTATTTTCCCTTTTTTGTCTGAACATTCAACAGGGAAGTCAAATCCAAAGTGTTTTTGTTTTTAAAATGATAATAATAATGGGGCGAGTGGTTAGTATTCCGACTTCGCAGTGCAATGGTCGTGAGTTCAAATCCCGCTCTGGCCTCCCTTGTGTGGAGTTTGCATGCCCTCCGCGGGCCCGCGTCGTTTTCCTACAGATCCTCTGGTTTCGTCCCGCATCCCAAAAACTTTCATGGCAGGCTAATTTTGTTTTGCTTTGTGTAAGCGGGTTCGGAAAATGATACAACTTCTAGATAGAGTTGAGGTTCTTTATTGGGACTGCCGTCTTGGTCGGAGGAAGAAGGCAATTGACGTGTGCCTGTCGTAGGCCCTCATCTGACTGACTTGCAGCAGTGCATGCTCCTTTGGTCTATAGCCAGGCATCACTAGTCGAACAAGCAAATACGATTTGCTCATATTATCCCTGATTGAACACTCTAAATTGGCCCTCACGTGAACTCCTCTTCCCACGATGCTTTTGATAATAAATTTAATTTCTCAACTCTCAAGTCACGGGATAATGTACGTTTACGTTTTGTAACGTCATAAATTATGTTAGCTTCTTTTGAATAGGGGCTGAGGTTCAGTGCATCTACTTTGGAAAATGATATGCAAATGAATGACCTTATAATTCTCGGGAAAGTCTGGAAGTACGAATCAGGTGAGATTTTGAAATGGGAATAATTTATACCCATTTCAAAATCTTTGTTCAAACGTGTGCTTTATTAAATAAAGCAAACGTGTGATTTGGAAAAAAAAAACATTTGTTAAATTTTTCTTGAAGAAGTTGTCGGCCACCCAGGCGGAGATGTTTTGTTTCAGGATTGTAGAAGAGAGAGTAGGATGGATTTTTTTTCAATGGTGTCAAAGGCAGCTGTAAGGTCAAGGAGATGAAGATGGAGGGTAGGCTGGAATCCGAGGAGAGGAGATGGTCATTGGTACTTTTGAAGAGGGTGATTTCAGTGCACACTGGTGTGTGGAATTCAGATTGATATTGTTGAAGGAATTGGCGATTGTCTAGATTGGCTTTAATTTGGGATGTGACGACATGTTCTATGACTTTGGAAGGAAAGGGGAGGTTGAAGATGTGTCAGAAGTTGCTCTGGATGTCAGGGTTTTTTGATGATGGGGGTTACAACAGTCTGTTTAATTGAGGAGGGGAGTTCGGAAAAGTTGAGGAAGGAATTGACAATGTTCGTGATAGCGTGAGGGTGTTGGGAAAGCAGTGTGTGGCGAAGGAAGATGGGATGGTTTCCAGTGTGAATTGTTGATATGATGCTGATGAGCTCAGCTATTGTGAATTGGATGAAGGCAGGTAAGAAGGGAGGGCGTGTGGGTGAGAGGCTTAGTTAACTGGAGAGTATGCGAATTTTGGATGACAAGTCGGATAAAAATGAGGAGGTTGAAGTCACCAAGGAGCAGAAAGGAAGGTGTGATAGGTGAGTGCTATGTGTCAAACTTAGCAAATGATGAGAAAAAAGATGCTTTGAACTTCAATGGACGGTATATAACAGCAATGACTAGGGGCAAGGGACCAGGAAATGTGAAGGTGATATGTTCAAATGACTCAGTGGGTGAAGTGAATACAGTGCTGATTTTATTCTCTTTTATGGCCTGCGGCCATCCCACCATCTTGCCTAGTGAGGCGGGGCTTGTTGATGTGTGTGTATCCAGGAGGGCTGGCATTGATGAGAGAGAAGTCAAGTGTTTTTGTGTCAGGTTTCAGTGATAAAGAGGAACTCTGCGTTATTATCAGTTATGTATTTTGTGTAAAACGAGTTATATGTTGTTGAGGGGGCAGGTGTTAAAGCAAGCCAGTTTGAAAACTTTCTGATAAGCGAGACAGGGAGGTTTGGATTAGAGGGTGGAGATTTGGTTTAGACATTTGAAAATATATTACAATCAAGCTTTCTATTTGATTTTCTTCACATATTTCAAAAACATATAGCGGGGTGGTTGTTTGCTGGTCTTTGTGTGCGGTTCGGATAATGAATAAATGAATGCTTTCGATGCAGGCCCACTAGTCAAAACACACTGTTGCCATTCAATTCATAATTGTTATATTTAAATTAAGCAGACCTGTCAGTGCAGAGGTACTGGCTTGGATCCAATCTCTGGCCTTTCTGGATGGAGTTTGAATGTTCTCCCCATTGCCTTCAGGAGTTCATTCCATGCATGGCAGGGATAATTTGAACATTCTAAATTGACGGAAACGTTTCTTCACCCGTCATCTGTACTTCTTTGAAGGTGTCGGACGTTTCGCTTCTTTTCCCAGAAACTTTGTCAGCAAACTGTTTGCTGAAGCGAAACGTCCGACACTTTCAAAGAAGTACAGATGACGGCTGAAGAAACATTTTAATCGATGGACCACTCCTGTACGACTGAGATCTTACATAGACAAACATTCTAAATTGTCCATTGGTGTGAGTGTGAGAGCGGGTGGCTGTTTGTCTGTCTGCCCTGTGATTGACTAGCAACTGATTCAGAGTGTTCCCCAGCCGATTGCCCGACAACAACAGGGATAGGCTGCAGTACTGCCCCCCAAGCCCTTGTGACCCGACCGAGAAAAAAAAAAAAAAAAGATTCAGAAAATATGTGCCACTTGCTGTAGATTAACAATTAATGCAAATTAATTTAGGGCTCAGCCAATGATCAGTGGAAGACAGTCCATTCAAACGAACAGTAAGTCCCTTTGTCCCTCACTGACATCCTGCCATTTAGCTTGTGCACTGGAAACTTTGATACAATGACAGAATAAGCACATATGTAATCATTATTTCCATAACAACAACTCAATAAAAATTACCTTTGGAAAATCATGTTTGGCACAAATGTGGCATACATGTTGCACACATCGGTGTGCTCAGCCCCGTCCATTTATGCTTGACTGTGCTGCATCATATCAGTAACTGACTGGCTTCTGTCATGTAAGATTATCTGTCGCCAGATCTCCAGTTTTGTATTGCAGGGGGCGATTATTTAAGCCTGGAAACTTAAGTTGAGCTAAGTGTGGTGGGGGCGGAGTTATTCACCAAGTACAATATCCCTGTCACTGCTCTGGAATTATTTAGGCAAAATCGCTACCATATTCAAAAGGGTGCTGTTGGTCAAGGTTATCGTGTGTCCAGCTGATCAGGAGTCACCTACTGTGTGTAACAGCTCTGCTCATCTGCAAGCGGATGCCGGATGATTCATTCATTATGTGTGGTAGCTGGGCCATTACTTGGATCATCTGCCGCTATTATCTTTGCTACCCATGCAGATTCACCTGGCCACTCATTTGCAGTCCCTTGGAGGAGGGCTACTGTCACGGTTCTGTTTGTGACTAACATGGGGCACTGTAGGGCTCCACCTGCAACGTTATATATACCTCGTGGCCATTACGTTATTAGTGGTATAGCTGTCAGAGATATTCGATCGGACACTGTGGACAAAGGCATGGACACAGGAAGATCATCTTTTACTGCCGGCAGAGGATGCAGCCATTAAGACAGACACCCAAATTCTGCAGCCCTCTGCCAAGCCATTTATTGAGAGTATATGCAAATTTAAGTGATACATTAGTAAAACATAATTTTCTCAATTTGAATACTACGCCCCTGGATGTCCCTAGCACCAACACCTATAAACAATAGAACATAGATATTTTAATTGGTTGTCTTGTAACCCGGCGAATGACCTTGAGATGTAAAGGAGTAACAAGTCCTAAATTACTCATTTGAATGAATTTCCCAAGTCCTAAATTATGTTAAAGACCAGATCTCCTACATGAAGATGACAGGTTCACGGGCTGTGTCTGTTTACCTCAGATTGACCCCAGGTTTCTGTGCTTTCATTGTGCGCTCCAGCCACACATGTTCACTAAGCATATAACAGCATGAAACTTTTAAATATGATAACTTCTATTCTGTCTAATCTCGTTCAATAGCTCATCCTAACCGACACTCCTTCCCGGCGCCTCAGGTCTGCTGACCAGACATTATTAGATGTGTCAAAGACAAAACGGAGGCTCAGAGGGGATCGAGCCTTTTCTGTTGCTGGTCACACTCTCTGGAATGACTGAACATTCAGCAAGCCCCCCTTGCTGCCCATCTTTAACTCATTCACTGGCAGACGTGCGAAAATGTGTCCACTGCAATGCCAGATTTTTTGTCATTGTCATTCGAATTCCAAGATCCACAGACTATTGAGTTGTAGGACGAGATAAACATTCAATGCAGCGTAGGAAACATTAGAATAAAAAAAGTTCATTCCTAAATTATATGGATCTGGAGTTGTATATGCTTGAAATGAGTCTGCCTGTCCAATATACAATGCATACATATTGATTTATATAGCACTTTAATAACAGTTGAATCTGGAACAAAGCTCTAACATGGAAAAAAGGGAAATTATGCCCCCTTGTGGAAGGGAAAAACATTGCCAAAAGTTCTGGCTAGCGCTTTATCGGCACAAGCAGCAAGAAAAACAGAACCCAAACACATTTGGGAATGCCGCTCTACGTCATATTTTCAATTCCCGAATAAATTTGTGAGTTAAAACGCCCCTAAAAACTCACTTGTACTTTTTGCCATTTGAGTCAACATGATTCAGTTTTGATCTTAGTATCTTTTACATATCATTTGGGAGGTACGAGGCACATTTTCTCACCACCGTTGTTCAATGATTGATTTCACTTGTGGCAACATGCTTCATCATAATTAAAATTTGAGAAATATAACCTCAGTTCTGACCTTTTCAGTCTCTTGACGTGATTGGAAATCACTCATTATGATCAGCGATGGTGTGCTTTCATGCGTTCACTGCTGCATAACATACTCATTTCTATCATCCTTCGAGATATTTTTCCATCTATTCATGGCCACGAGTAATGCAGATGACAAAAGAAAAGTTCATATTATCCCTCTATCCCTCTCCAGGCACGATCATTAGAATACCAAAACCATGAATAACCAAATGTTTCCATTTGTGTTACACTTGCATTGAGTGTAAATTGATTAATCAGGCAGAGAGAGTGAAACATTCTGATGCTCCACATAAACATAGCTAAGACAATATAAATGAAGCCAGCATGCACTGTGTCAATGTATGTCAGCAAAACATCTCTTCTTGAAGCCTTTAGAGCTGCTCTCTTTGCTACCCATGCCAGACCGGCAATGTGCTGTTGGCAATGCTTCTAAAAGGGGGTCGGACGGTTATTTCCACCGTTCTGGAGCAGGAGTTTCCACCATCATAGTAAGACCAAAACCACATTTCAAAATAACAATATAAAAGTGATGAGGTATGGCACAAAATACATTTTGACAAGAATACCTTGTTTGGAGCCTCCGAACTTTTTCCCAAACCACGTCTAAATGGAGTAGCATGACTCTTACCTTTTATGCACGTCTGCCACAACCCCTTATAGTTATGCTCACTGTGAGTTGTGTATTCAGAGTCAATGTTCAAATCATTTTTATTTTTCACCCCCATAAACATACTTGCCGCTTGCTGGGGACATATACGTCACAGATATTTTCCAGAACAGTAGCTCGTGACTTACAGAAGAGTTTTAAAAGCCACACATGAAATGTAAGAAGTCTGTGCAAGCTCTGAACATTTTTGTTCCATTGCATGCTCATTAACTGTGTGCATTAATTTGCAACCGCACTGGGGTAAATACACTATTGTGTCACTGTTTCAATAGAAATTTCAAGATGGCGCCCCCCTGTGTGGCTGCCTCCACAGCAGCTCTTTCCTTTTCTTGTCTACTTTTCCATTTTTTTACTTTTCCGTTTTTGCTTTGCCTAATTTCGTTCCCTAAACCTACGGAGAGGAGATGGGCATCTTCTCTTTTGCTCATTGCCGTTATTTTTTACTTTTTCACCGCTCCTGCTAACGGAGAAACCACTCACACTCGGAATCCCGTTGTTTACAGTCGAGACCAGCTACTAGCATGGCGGGCTAATAGCGGACAAGCGGCCGCCGCGCCGGACATCCCCGACGAACTGAAGAGGAGAAACGAGGATGTCGGGCCGGGAAAGATCGCCGCAAAAGAACGAGGAAATACCGAAACGTTCTCCCGTCCGTCATCATGGGGAATGTGAGATCGCTCCCGAATAAAATGGACGAGCTGGCGGCGCTAGCGCGGCACCAGAGGGAGTACCGGGAGTACAGCTTGCTACTCGTCACGAAGACATGGCTATCGGCAATCACTCCGGACGCCCACGCAGAGTTGGAGGGCTTCCAACTCGTACGAGCGGACAGAAATGAAGGCAGCGGTAAGCAGAAAGGAGGAGGGATTGCTGTATTTGTGAATGACAAATGGTGCCACCCTGGGCACATCACGGTGAAGGAAAAACTCTGCACTCGCGACATCAAGCTGCTAGCCGTTATCCTCCGGCCGCATTACCTGCCACGGGAATTCTCACACGTCATAGCCGTGACGACGTACATTCCCCCTACGGCAAATGGCGGCGCTGCCTCCGATGCCCTCATGACTGTTGTAAACAAGCTGCAAACCCAGTCCCCCAACGCCTTGTTCATCATCTCAGGGGACTTGAATCACGTTTCCCTGAAATCCTCCCTCCCAACATTCACACAGTATGTAACTTGTGCCACCAGAGACAATAACATATTGGATCTATTTTATTCAAACGCCAAGGATGCATACCCCCTCCCCCCTCTCGGAAGAGCAGACCACAATATGGTTCATCTCCAGCCTGTGTACAAACCCCTTGTCCAGAGGCAACCAGCTGTGACCCGCACGATCAGAAGATGGTCCACAGAAGCTGAAGAAGCTCTGCGGGACTGTTTTGACTCAACCAGGTGGGAGCTCTTTACTGAGATTCATGGGGAAGACATTGACTCACTCACCAACACGATCACAGACTACATAAACTTTTGTGAACAAAACACCGTACCCACCAGGACTGTGCGGTGTTTTGCCAACAACAAACCATGGATTAATCCCAACATAAAAGTCCTCCAGAAGAAAAGAAAAGGGCTTTTGTGTCGGGCAACAGAGAGGAACAGAAAGCCGTGCAGATCCGACTGAGGAGGAAGATCAGAGAGGGGAAGAAGGTCTACAGGATGAAAATGGAGGAGCAGCTGCAAGCCAGCAATGTCGCTGGTGTCTGGAAGGGCCTGAAAAACATCTCAGGCCACAAAAGCCCAGTGACATTGAACGAAAAAGACAAGGACTGGGCAGATGAACTCAACCGCTTTTTCAATTGGTTTGACAAGACGTCAGCCGCCCCCGGCCCACCGTCAACTTCACCTGAAGCTGCACCTGCACCAACTCTCACTGTGGCCTTACCCTCCCTGCCCCCTCTCACGACCAGCTTTCCGCAACCAACAACTGCCCTCCCAACCGTTGCCACACCCTCAGCCTCCTGGTTCCTGCCTGTCTGTCTCAACTGCGCAGGTGAGGAAACAACTGAGGAGGATGCAGGTGAGGAAGGCAGCAGGTCCGGATGACATCAGTTCCAGACTCCTCAAGACCTGCTCCGACCAGCTGTGTGACATTGTCCAGCACTTGTTCAACCTGAGCCTGAAGCTGGGCAGAGTTCCACAGCTGTGGAAAATGCCATGCCTGGTCCCAGTGCCCAAGATTGCCAACCCAAAGGAGCTCAACAGCTACAGACCGGTGGCGCTGACGTCTCACCTGATGAAGACGCTGGAGAGACTCGTCCTCGCCCACCTGCGACCGCTGGCAAACTCATCACTGGACCCGCTACAGTTTGCCTACCAGCCCAGCATCGGTGTGGACGATGCCATCATCAACCTCCTCCATACGGCGTTGCTGCACCTGGAGAATGCTGGGAGCACGGTGAGGATCACGTTCTTCGATTTCTCCAGTGCCTTCAACACCATCCAGCCAAATCTACTGGGGGACAAACTGCGGCATGCCGGAGTCGACCATCACCTCACATCCTGGATTACAGATTACCTCACAAACAAGCCACAGTACGTGAGGGTAAAGAACTGTGAGTCGGACAGGCTTCTCTGCAGCACCGGAGCGCCGCAGGGAACAGTCCTGGCTCCATTCCTCTTCACCCTCTACACCTCGGACTTCAACTACAACATCCCAACCTGCCACCTTCAGAAGTTCTCTGACGACTCAGCTATTGTCGGCCTCATTACAGAGGAAGACGATAGGGAGTACAGGGGACTGACAAAAGACTTTGTGGACTGGTACCAGCAGAATAACGTCCAGATCAACACTGGGAAAACCAAGGAGCTGGTGGTGGACTTCTGCAGGAAACAATCCTCACCTGCACCATTGAACATCCAGGGTTCGGACATTGAGAGGGTGACCTCCTACAAGTATCTGGGTGTTACTCTAAACAATAAACTGGACTGGACAACAAACACGGATGCCCTAATCAAAAAGGGACAGAGTCACCTCTTCTTACTCAGGAAACTGAGGTCTTTTGGAGTTCAGGGGTCACTCCTAAAGAATTTCTATGACTCTGTGGTGGCATCAGCCATCCACTATGGCATTGTCTGCTGGTCAGGCAGCCACACTACCCGGGACAGAAAAAGACTGGAGCGCCTTGTCAATCAGGCCAGTTCTGTCGTGGGCTGCTCGCTGGACTCTCTGGAGGAGGTGGGCAACGGACGGACGCTAGCTAAACTAAAAGCTATGATGGACAGCCCCTCCCACCCCCTCCTGCCCACCCTGACAGCACTGGGTCGCTCCTTTAGCCAGAGTCTATTTCACCCGCGCTGCAAGAAGGAGAGGTACCGCCGCTCGTTCCTACCGACTGCTGTCAGGCTTCACAATTCTCAATGATCACATGTGAAAAAAAAAAAACTGGACACTTGTAAATATGGGTTGTTGCAATATATCAAAATGCATTTCTTGATTCTGCACTATGTACTGTTTTTTTTTCTCTTATGGAACGGTTTTGCACATTTACATTTGCACAGTATACAGTTGACATTTTTATTTTGTTATGCTTAGAATATCTTGTTTTCTATCCTTTCACCCCACCCCAACTCCATCCCTTTTCAATTGCTGCTGTGGACTGCAAATTTCCCCATTGTGGGACGAATAAAGGTATTCTGATTCTGATTCTGAAATAAAAGTTTTCTCCTGGAAGGGGAGCAAGAGCTACCCAAAGTGACTGCAGCACCTGTGTCTGCTACCTTTATGATCAGGAGCTGTAAAGCAAATCTCGTGTATCTTAAAACATAGACACGTGAATATAAAGTTTTACCAGAGAGCAAGTAGTGAGGCCTAAACATTTTGTCTATTCTGATACATTCGTATTGGCAACACCATCTTTGCAGATCTGACCCTGATCTGAGAGGAATGTTGAACTCGCATATTTCATAGCACCCACTCAACCAACTACCTCCCGGCCACCACAAACTGCCAAAATGCTGTCCTGCATGGACATTCATAGATCCATTTTCTTAACCGCATTATGGTCATAAGGATCATGGGGTGTGCTGAAGCCTATCGCAGAAGGCTTCAGGCAGTAGGTGGCGGACACCCCTGAACCGGTTGCCAAACAGTTGCAGGGCATACAAAGATGAACAACCCTATACACTCACAGTCACACCCGGGAAGAAGTTGGAGTGTTCAGTCAGCCTGTTATGCATTTTTTGGAATGTGGGAGGAAACCACAGTGCTCAAGGAAAACTCATTGAGGCCTGGGAAGAACATGCAAATGCCGCACCGTGAGGCAGGAGCTGAGATTGAACTTCTGCAGTTTGATACTCTGCAGTGGACACTGGACCACGGGGCTGCCTGCTGCTTTTTCCAACACTCTCAAAATCAACTCAAAGTTCTATCCCCCTAAGTCCCTCACATTTTAAGCATTAAATTGGATTACACCCACAGTGAACAATTGAATGTCTTATAGTTCATTTCAGAATTCATTTTAGCACATGATTTTTTCCCCGAAAATCTTAGTGGGCTTTTAAGCACACATTTTCAAAGTTTTAGCTCCATAGCCATAATATTTACAATAACTGAAGAATTGATGAGAAGGTTTCTTCAGCTGTCATCTGTACTTTTTGAAGGTGTCGGACGTTTCGCCTCCTATCCAAGAGGCTTCGTCAGCGAACTAAAGTCTGACTGGTCGTATCGGCCCTATTTATATATCCCTAATGTCTGGACATGGTGGCGCCGGACACAGCTATGATAGGTCCCTACTCTCAGGTTGGGGGGAGCAGAGGACCACTCCCTGTGGCCCCACTGATTGTTCCTACATTCCTGACTAACGACTGGCCTATTTGCCACACTCCCACCGGTATCACCTCATCAGCATTACGAATGTTGCCTAACCTGTTTTGCTTAAGCAGGCTATTGTATGAACGATCCAAATTGAACCTCACCCCACCAGACCGGTTTAATGAAGGATTTATTTGTTTTCATGAGAATCGCTTCTTTTACCCCCCTTTCAAACCATCTATGTTCTTTTGCTATGATTTTAACCTCATTGTCGTCAAATGAGTGGTTGCTAGCTTTTAGGTGCAAATGTACTGCCGATTGAGGCCCACTAGTATTATCCCTGCGATGTTGATAGTCTTTTTTTGAGAATTTGTTGAGTGTCCCCAATGTACTGCTCTTTACAATTTTCATTCTTACAATGTATTGAAAAAACTACATTACTTTGTTTTTCATTTGGTAGCCTATCTTTTGGATGCACTAATTTTTGCCTTAACGTGTTTATCGGTTTGAAATAAGTAGGAATTTTGTGTTGCCAAAGGACTCTTTGTAATTTTTCAGAAACTCCTGCAATGTAAGGTACTGCTACTCCTCTCCTCTTTGTATCTTGAGAATTGCCGATGATGTAGTACTGTTGGAGCCTTAGAGCAGGGCTCTCAAAGTCTCACTGGAGCATTTCGCAGCCGAATGTAAAGCGGTTGGGATGACAATCAGCACCTCCAAATCTGAGACAATTGTTCTCAGTCGGAACATACGATGCTACCGCACTTTACATTCACAATTTATAGGTATTGTCTGTTGTCAAGTGTCTGTTTTTTTAGCCACACTATGAGTGCCTTGCACGTTGGGTCCGAGAGGACAGTAATTTCATCTGTGCTGTATGTCATGCATATTAGCATATTTGACAATAAAGCTGACTTTGATTTTGACCTGAAAAGGGTGGAGTGCCCTCTCCGGATCAGGGAGGAGATATTGCCCTAAATAGAGGAGTTTAAGTATCTGTGAGTCTTGTTCACGAACGACGGCAGAAGGGATCAGCGCGGCATCCGCTGTGATGCGGACTTTGTACCAATTTGTCGTGGTGAAGAAGGAGCTGAGCCAAAAGCCAAAGCTCCCAATTTATCGGTCATTTTCCATTTCAACCCTCATCTATGGTCATGAGCTATATGGGTCGTGACCGAAAGAACAAGATTCCGGATACAAGCGGCTGAAATGACATATTTCATAGAGAGGAGCCATATGAGGTGGCTCGTGCATCTAATTAGGACTATGTCATCCAGCAGGCCTGGGAATGCCTTGAGATCCGCCA
The DNA here is from genome assembly GCF_051943395.1 of Hippocampus bargibanti. Classification (NCBI taxonomy): domain Eukaryota; kingdom Metazoa; phylum Chordata; class Actinopteri; order Syngnathiformes; family Syngnathidae; genus Hippocampus; species Hippocampus bargibanti. The sequence goes on along the minus strand of NC_142743.1, from coordinate 1,073,821 downwards.
GGACGAGCAGGAAGAAAGGGCTGGGGAGAGGGAACTTTGGGCTTCCCTACTGAAGCTGCTGCCCCCGCAACCCGACCTCGGATAAGCGGAAGAAAATGGATGGATGGATGAATGTAAAACTGAAGTCTCCTCCAATTAAAAACAAATATGTATTTGATTTGTTAAGTGCAAGGTCCCATTAATTTAAATGAGATTAATACATTCATTTTCTAAACCACATATCAGCACGGGAGACGCTAACCCACCTTACGAACGAGTTACATTCCGAGCGGCCGGTCGTAAGAATTTTGTATGGAATGTATGTTTTAGTCAAACATTGAACGGGGAAGCATAAAACACAGATGCTTTAACAGTCGTAAAATAAATTCACACCTACTGTAGTACGACGAAATATATCCTTGGGTCTTCAGTAAGCCATTACTGAAGCTGCTACCACGTAATTACTGAATAAAGTGCCAGCAGCCATTACTTTTTGTTATGCATTGCGTTCTCTTGGATCGTCAACTGGGAAGAGGGATTTCCTCCCCGCCCACATACTCTATACAGCCAATCGCAAATGGCAATTTATACAGTAATCCAATGCCAAATAAATCCACATCATTATGGTATCAGCAACCAAAAGTGAGAGTACAGTTTAAAAAGAAAACTTGAATATGTCATAATGTTATCTCATGAAATGTAACTGCTTGTGTTTAATACTATTGTTGTCTTGTCTTCACAAAAGAATCACGAGTTTGACGTATGGAATGTGGAGTCTTATATCTTGGCTTCTTCCATCAGGGTTCTTCACGGCAAGTCAAGTTCCTTCTGACTTGTTTCCTGACGTTTTCACGCTTGTGACAGTCAAAAAAAGTGGTGGGACAGGTGAGAAATGTTGCTCACTGTGTGTTATTTAAAAGAGTAAATGTTTTGTGAGTTCACAGGGAAGAGCTTCCGAAAAAACACTCCAGGGGTTAGAAATCATATCAATCATTCAGCAAGTCTCTTAAGAGTAGCTCTTTTAATACGATGTTCTGTTGAGTTTAGGTCATGGTGGTGAGACATGGAGGGAAATAGCAAATCCAATTGCCAAAGGTCACAGGTGCCAAAGGTATCAGGTGGGTGTCTCTCAGAGTTAGATACTTATTAGAGGAACTGACCTGTGAAAAACCACATCGCCTGCGAGCAAGCCGAGCAAAATGATGCAATTTTCAAGGATGTTCTTCTTCACCCGCAAGTGACTCCATTCAGACTGTGGAGCAGAATTGTAGTCATGAAGTGATAAGACAAAGCAAGGTCCTTCCTTTTCTGTCCCGTTCCTATCACCTTAGATAGGATATCCAAAGTGGCTTTTGTTCCAAAACACATTGCAACCAAAGCGAGCAATGATTAAGTTGTCAATAGATCATTGTTGGCAAAATCCGAGCGAGGGAAGACCAGAGATGGAAAACTCTGGATGTGACTTGACATCTGGACCCTTGTTGGAAAACACGTAAATTAATACGTGATTTAATTTCAGTGAACATGTTGGAATTTACATATCCGTCCATCCATTCTTCCATCCATTTTCTCATTTGTTTAGCCTAATCCAGCAGTCTTTGGGTAGTCAGCGGGGTATACCTTTAACTGGCTGCCACACACACACACACACACACACACACACACACACACACACACACACACACACACACACACGCACACACGCACACACACGCGCACGCACGCAGACACACACACACACACACACACACACACACACACACACACACACACACACACACACACGCACACACACACGCACACACACACACACACACACACACACACACAAATATATACCGTAACATATGCCGGTGCGACATACGATGACCCGTACTTATGACCACCATAACCTTTTTTTTTAATTCTATGCCAGGCACCGCAACATCCTCGCAGCGCAATTTTGGCCAGCCAGTATCTCACTGTTGCACAGAAATCGACCATGTCATGGCACCGGAGGAGAGGTGTCCACCGGCCAAGGCAAGATCCGAGCCGGGTGGGCGTCGGCGCTTGGTTGCGCGGGACCGCCGTGACGAGAATGGGGTGGACGAGAACGTGGTGGAGAGAACGCAGCAACTTGTCGCACACGCGCGACCCAGACCCACGCCCACCCGCGTGGCTTCCGAATCAGATCGTTTGCAAGTCATTTAGCACGCAGTCTCTATTCGACATTTTGAATTGATTTTGACTTACGACCGTTTGACTTACGACCATTTTGACGGAACAGAACCCGGTCGTAACTCGGATGTTAGCTGTATATATATATATATATATATATATATATATATATATATATATATATATTCGTCCCTGAAAATGTTTTATCGGTGATAGGGATTTATTTGAGATTTTGAAACAATTGTAGTGCTGGTGAAAACTTTAAATGGCTACTGACCCACCATCAAAGTAGCAATGCTTGAAAAGTCTGGCCCCTAATGCCTTTTCATATGATCATCCAAACTGCTGTTAATGTGTTATAATAATAATACAATTTATTTTCAAGCGCCTTTCAAAGCTCTCATGGACACTTTACAGTCACAGACAAGCTTGAAGAAAACAGATACAATAATAAATAAAATACAATTATAAATAGAAACGAGATAAAGCTACACAGAAAATTTTTTTTTTTTTTTTTTTGTAAGCTCTCAGTCGTACAGGAGTGGTCCATCGATGAGAAGGTTTCTTCAGCCGTCATCTGTACAAAAGTGAAGGTTTCGGACGTTTCGCCTCCTATCCAAGAGGCTTCGTCAGCGAACTAAAGTCTTTAGTTCGCTGACGAAGCCTCTTGGATAGGAGGCGAAAACGTCCGAAACCTTCACTTTTGTACAGATGACGGCTGAAGAAACCTTCTCATCGCTACACAGAAAATGCAATTTTAAATAGGTGGGTTTTGAGATGGGGATTTGAAGGTGGGAAGAGAATCAATGTAAATTCATTATTTGTAAGTCTGCTACATCTATTTGTCAAATTGTCACGTTTAATGAGAAATAGTTGGGGGTAGTGGGCAGACAGACGGCTACATTTCATTTTACATCCGAAGCATCTTGATTTGAATATCTGAGGAAAAAAGCAGAACCATAAACATTTTACTGTATGCTGTCATGTCAATATTTTAGAATTATAGTACAGCCTCCTGTTCTCTTTGAAAGGAAAGGTTTATAAAACTATGGTGAGACCAGTAGTTGGTGTGAGAGAAGAGGATGCAAAAAACAGGGTGAGATGGAGCACACTGATTCACGATTGCGACCCCTGAAAGGAAAAGCCTTGTAGGCCTGGAGAGAACATCCAAACTCTACACATGGTCGCTGAAGCAGAGATTGAACCCTCAACCTCTGCACTGTGAGGATGATATGCTAACCACTGGATCACTGGGTCTTCGATGTGTAGCGCATGAAGCAGAAATACATATCCGCATTTGCGTTGTTCTTTTCCATTTATCTGACAACAAATTTTGAACAATAATATAATCACCGTATCAAGTCAGTTCATGCTTTCTAACTGTGGATGACTACAGTCGAAATTATTTGAGTATTTGTGGAAAACAAACTCGATTTACAAACTTTATAAAGACTGATTCTTTATCTGAAATTGAACAATTTCTACAAATGATCTTGCATAATTGTTTGGAGCTGACCAAATCCAGTGCAAGAAAGCTTTCTCAATAATGGAAATGGGATTCAATCACTACTATAAAGAGAATAGAAGTATTGGTTCATTGTGAATGTGTGACAATGTGCATGTGTTAAATTCAACTGTTAATAAATTGGGAAAAAATAAAAGTGACCCATATCCCAGAGTAAGTGGTTTGAGATCAGACTACATTGGGATAATTGTCCTGGAGGGAAAAAAAATAATGTAATCAAATTCCCTTTGTCGTATTTGCTCTGATGGTGTATATTTAGACATAATAATCATTCAGAATTTACACAAACTTTGTTACTCACCTCCAGAGAGTGCTCTCAGTGACACTGCCGAGATGAAAGTCGTACAGCTTGGTTAGTATCAGGATAACCTGGAAGTGAAGAATTCCATTTTACAAAACTTGCTTCACTTTTAGAAATATATGTATAAATACATAATTGTAGACTATGATGGATGAGTAATCAGGTGAATTATTTTCATCTTTTCCATTTTTTATTTTTAAATTAGTATATGGAAGTGAGTTCTGGAGAAGATGGACCAAAAAGAGCAGCTCCAGGCCAAATGAGTAGTAATCAGTATGGAGGTGGAAGAACAGTGGCATAGTGATTTTGCATAAGGATAGATGAAAGCCAAAACAATAAAAGTGTCAAATTATAGCCAGGAGAAGGCCATTGTAATCATTAGTCTTACTAGCGACCATTGCAAGTTCACTATGGAGATGTGTTTAAAGGAGTCCTAGAAAGGATGTTCGCATCCAACAGCGTTCTGAAAGGTTTATTTACATTCCAAAAACATGCAGGGCAGGCTAATTGAATGTCCTACACATAAAAGCATTGATTATTCCTGACAGTGCATTCTAAAATCTGATACACCTTATATATGGAAGTAGATAGTCTCCTTATTGAGTCATTTCCCTGTTAATGATCCGATGCCATTGAGTTGTGATTATTAGCCTGAATGTAAACGGGTTCTGCTCGACAGTAATTGGCATGGGCATTCGCCAACACATAATCAAACAGACAGCTACTTCGTGAGCTCTGTACAGCCAGTACACAAAGAAGATAATACCAAACAAAACAAGGAGACAACTAATTTTTCTAATCCCTTTGTCGATGTGAGCCTGCAAGGTTCGTTGGTATTTTGGCATTTTTGTTGATTTGTTTGTCTGATATTCATTGTTTTTGTTTGGCTTGTTTAAATATCGAAAATAAAGCAGTTATCAAAAGTAGGAACAAAAAGATTATTAAAAATTTGGGGCGACACATAATGGAATTGACTTGCACCCAGTGGTGCAGGGCGCCTCTCGCAGATTTTGGAGGAGGGCTCGGCCGAGCTGTTTGGGAGAGCTTTTGTAAAAGGATGTGACGTCATTGACCGGATAAAAACGGAGGCCCAGTAAAATAAAAGGATTTTAAGAAAATTAAATGATGTTTACAATATGTTTGAATAGTGAATTGCGTTAACATGCTCCCCCCTCTGACGATCATATTTAACATTGTTATAGGTGAATATAAAAGAAAAAAGAAAATTACAAAATACAGTAAAGTCTCGTTATAGCGATATTATCGGGAGTCGGAAAAAATATCGATATAACCGGACTATCGATATATCCGATCCTGCGGCATGTAAATTTTCTCCTTGCGTTCAAAGAAATAGTATCGTAATAAGCAGTACTATCGATATAACCGATATCGATATAACAAGAATTTACTGTAAAACAATTATGTACATCAAAATGGAAACAATATCTAAGTAATGACGTCGTTCACTACATCAATCAATTATTCAATGTTCAAGTACTCTTTCAGCTTCCTTTCATTACGTCTGTGTAAGCTCTCAGTCGTACAGGAGTGGTCCATCGATAAAAAGGTTTCTTCAGCCGTCATCTGTACTTCTTTGAAGGTGTCGGACGTTTCACTTCTTATCCAAGAAACTTCGTCAGCAAACTAAAGCTTACTGGTAGTTTAGGCCCTATATATATATATATATATATATATATATATATCCCTACTGTCCAGACATGGTGGTGCCGGACTCTGCTATAGGTCCCTGCTCTCAGGTTGGGGGGAGCAGAGGACTACTCCCTGCAACTCCGCGGATTGCTCCTATTGTTCTGACTAACGACTGGCCTGATTGCCCCACTTCGACCGGTATCACCTCATCAGCATTACTAATCATATGTTGCCTAAGCAGGCTATTGTATGAACAATCCAAATTGAACCTCACCCCACCAAACCGGTTTAATGAAGGATTTAGTTGTTTTAGGAAAATTGTTTATTTTACTCCCATTTCAAACCATCTATGTTCTTTTGCTAACATTTTAAGAGAGAAAAGGAGTTAAAACATATCAGGAGAGCACTCACAAACTGTGGGTACTCTCAGTGGTCATAACAAATGTCAGAACGAAAGAATAGGGAATTAAACCAAAAATTCTGAAGATATAAAAAGGAGAGGAGTAGCGGTACCTTACATTGCAGGAGTTTCTGAAAAACTACAAAGAGTCCTTTGGCAACACAAAATTCCGACTTATTTCGAACCGATAAACACTTTAAGGCAAAAATTAGTGCATCCGAAAGATAGGCTGCCAAATGAAAAACAAAGTAATGTAGTTTATTCAATACATTGTAAGAATGAAAATTGTAAAGAGCAGTACATTGGGGAGACTCAACAAATTCTCAAAAAGACTTCATCAACATCGGAGGGATAATACTAGTGGGCCTCAATCGGCAGTACATATGCACCTAAAAACTAGCAACCACTCATTTGACGACAACGAGGTTAAAATCTTAGGGAAAGAACATAGATGTTTTGAAAGGGGAGTAAAAGAAGCAATTTTCATAAAACAACTACATCCTTCATTAAACCGGTTTGGAGGGGTGAGGTTCAATTTGGATCTTCATACAATAGCCTGCTTAGGCAACATAGGATTAGTAATACTGATGAGGTGATACCGGTCGAAGAACAATAGGAACAATCAGTGGAGTGAGTTGCAGGGAGTAGTCCTCTGCTCCCCCCAACCTGAGAGCAGGGACCTATCATAGCAGAGTCTGGCACCGCCATGTCTGGACAGTAGGGATATATATATTTATGGCATAAACTACCAGTAAGACTTTAGTTTGCTGACAAAGTTTCTTGGATAAGGAGCGAAACGTCTGACACCTTCAAAGTACAGATGACGGCTGAAGAAACCTTTTCATCGACCTTCCTTTCATTACTTTTGCCCTGTTGTGCTGCTTCCAGGCGTGTATTTTCGTATTTAAGCATTTAACAATCACATTTCAGCCATCATTTGTTACCAGGGTCAAAAATCTACCTATACGCCTTCACAATCAGTTTGGCGGGCCCCGGAGCATGAAATGGGTCGATCAAACTGTGGTTTTAACCAATCAGATTTCGAGTTTGCAACCCTAAAGGGGTTCTAGCGCCTCTTTGCAGGCGCTGGTCAACTTGTGAGTTTTCGCAAACTATGATTGTCTCGTCACATGACTCGCTCAGCACTAGCCAATCATAGTATCATTAGTTGCTGGTCATAACAGCATACTGGCCAGAGCTAGCATACTTTTTCAGTAACTAGCTGCATAAGCAAATAAATTGTGTTGATTTAGTAGCGGTTTTGTCAACCCACAATGGCTGAAGGAGGAGAATTAATTGATTTGGTTTCAGATTTACTGTTAAAGCCATTCTTAAGACGGACTTTTCAAGAAATGTTGGACATCATGAGGAAATGTCAGACTAGAAAATAATGGCAAACAATATTGCAATTTTATGAGAATATATTAATGCTTTGCCATCCTTCGCCAATGATCTTCTTTGTGGTGTGAACGTGCGACTTCCGACCCGGTGTGAAAAAGAAACTTCTGACACCATATCATGAATCTCCACGCCTATGGTAAAAAAAAACTAATCGTTTAATCACAGTATTTATTTCTCCACACGTTATTTCCTGGCTAATAGTACCTTCTTGTACAGTACAGGACGTCTAGTAAATCACACCAGACTTTTTTTTACAGTAGTAGCTGTGAATTCAGATTCAGACGATTCAGATTCAGACGTAGCACTGCTGAAGGTCTGACAACACTGTGTCAAACACATGCGTTGTCTTGAACTCCTTGATCAGCACATGACTGAACAAATAAAGTACAACGATTATTGAACAAGACAGCCAATTTTAATTCTTTAAAACCTTAGACTAAAAAGGATTCAGTTTTCTTGGAAAAATAGCTATTTTTTTTGACATGCATGATATTGCTGCAAGTTCCGTTCTCATGTGACGGTATAAAGAAGACTTGAGAAACACTTTGCTTAACTTGTCATGCTTGAGTACAGCTGTGAAAGTCTATGTCAACCCTTTAGAGCAAAAAAGGTCAAACATCGCCAGCGAGACAAAGAGATAAAAATCCTCATTTATAGTGTGTCACAGTTAGATTGTTACCACCATGTTTCTCATAGCTATTTAGTTCAGTTAGGGCATAGAGAGACAGGGTAACTGCAGTCACTTCAATCAATACCTGAATCAACTCTTGTCACAAATAGCATACAATGACCACGCTTGATTAGATCCCACCGTTGCAACAGTTTGCCACAGGCTTTTTTTCCCAAAAAAATCCACAACTTAGTCATTGTAAAAAAACATATTGCTCTTCTCTTGTCCAGCAACATATCATCATGCATGTGCACTAACAGTCAAAAATATGATTATTTGTACGCGTGGAAGAAGCTGGCCCTTCATGTAGTGTGCATGAGAGACAGAAATAATAATGACATTTATTCCTACTTCTTCTTTTCCTTTCGGCTTTTCCCTTCAAGGGGTCGCCACATCAAAATCAGTGTCCTCCACATTTATTCCTACTATTCATCAAAAACGTTCAGCCACTGGTTTAGTAGTGTGGGTATGAAGTATATGTGAGAGACAAAATGATGAAGACATATCATATCTCCCTTTTTTCATCTAAGAGTTTTTCAAGAGATTAGTCTTCATGATGATTTACCTTGTTAAATCTACCTCTTTTGCATCTTTCATGATTCTAATGCATTTTTTCCTGCAACATCTCCACATGCATTTTGATGTATAACTGAAAACAATGTAAAGGCAACATTCAGTGACCCAAAATATTCAAGCATCCTCTAACTTATATCACTGTAAACTTATTATCACACAGGGTGATTTTTCTTTTTGTATCAATGTCAGGCACTTTTTTACGATAAACAGTCTCTGAGAAAAGCAAGGTAATGAAAATGTCAGGATTTTGGAATAAAGACTGATGGGCTCGGAGTGAGCGCATGTTTCCAAATTTGACTGACATGTCATTTAGGTTGATCTCCGATGATCAACTCGAAGGATTATGAGTCCCAAATCTCAGCACTTCTCAAACTAGGTGCCGCAGAAGACTGCGGCAGTGGTGGCAGCACATCTCTCATCTCTCAAATTGTCTCCAGCTGCATTTTGCCTATACTCTTAACCACCCCTTTCTCTCAAATCTACTTCTGCCTTCTTCTTCCCTGGCCATTTTAGGTCAATCTCTATGGCGAGCTTTTATTGCTTTCATGCTGTCTCCAAGTTTAAAGGCTTTCATTAAAATAGATGGCTTTCCCCAGGACAGTAGAGATGAATTCATCAATCTTGAGGCTGATACAAGTTCTCATTTAAGTCATTCAGTGATGGACGGCCAAGTACATTCATCATTTACGCAATAGCTTCTGCTGCTAACTGTTATATCAAGTGCAAGTTGTGATTCTCAAATAATCGCCCTTTGCGGTTTGCAATTTGTGTTTTTCTGTTGCAGTGCAAGAACTGTCACAAAATAATTTGGATTTTTGTGCTGCTTGTGACTTAAAAGAAAGTGGTCGCATCTTTTGGTTCCAGAGTGGCTCTTCAATTATTGTTGTTGCTTCAGTTATTTTTTAATGAAATAATGCATCAACTATGGGTTACTGATGGTGAAGTAGTATATTGACCTGACTGGGGCCTCATCAAGCTCTCGCCTGTGTCTGTTGGGATAGGCTTTAACTCCCCCGATGACTACCTTGATCAGGAAATGGGCAACAGAAAAAGGATGGATGTGTAAAATATTTGATGTATTCTAAAAATGAAGTGGAGCCCTTGGTGAGAAATCAAATGTGTAAATTCCACATTTTGTACCCGGAGGTAATTGAAATCCCACTGAAATAAATGGAAAATGCAATGAACCCATTCCAGCCTCAGAGCTAAATTATGCGTGTAAAACTAAGTAAAATGAAAAATCAATCCAAAAACAAGTGAAAACAAAATTACTGGGAATTAACATAGATAACTGTTTATGGCTACTACAGAAACAACCCGTGGAACATGAATGTCAAGAGTACATCCATTTCGAAAGTCTTCTTCTATCATAACACCCACAGGAAAAATCCGTTTTTCCCCCCATTAACTCCCATTAATTCATTGATTAATTTTGCCACAATAAAACAAGGAAATGTGTCCTTTTTCCAGTTTTCTTTATTTATTTGTTTGTTTTATTTTGTATTTTTTTCATAAAGGTGAAATCATTGTCATTTAACCTATTTAGAGACAGTGGTAACTACAATGGTTTATTATGTTACCACATTATGGGTGCATGGAAGGGTTAAAAGATCATTTTCTCTGTTGTTTCTCGTGATGCTTTCACTAATTAATTACTTGCACATAGCTCAATCTTTCTTTTGATCAATTTGACCCCCCCCCCCCAAAAAAAAAAAACAATGTCAACGCAATAACATAATAATGGGGTATGTACAGTAGCCTTCAATTCACTCAAGTATTAATAAGTTATTGTGCATGTGCCTGAAAATAAGGATTCTCAATATGTAAACTTGTTTGAATTATTGTAGGAAACACAACAGATACACGTACAAATTCCTTAACAGCAGGTTGCTTTAGGTTTTCTCCCCAAACTGAAAAAAAAACCTGCCATAAGTGAATAGTTTATAGAGAATCGGAAATAATATGTGTTCATTTTTTTTTTTTTGAATCGTTATTTTCTTCCCTTTAATGGTAGGTAGTGCCTCACTAAGTGCTGTGAAGTGATTAAATATAAAATGTGTGATTAATGAAACAGGTCTGTAATTAATTGATCTAAGTAATCTATACTAATCTCATCCAAAACTTTGTGAGAAAAGCCCCATTTTCATTTTAACTTCATTACATTAATGAGGCAGTTTGAATGATAAAAGAAAATGTGGCATTATTTCATTGTTGCATATCTAGCAATTTACATTCTGCGGTATTTGAGACAAGTCAAAGTCATACTTGCAAACTTATGTTTTGACCACTGGTTGGTTTGTTCTTGTAAATCTTCAAATAAATAAATAAATACAATGTCAAGTCCTGAAAAAGCGCTTTGGTGAATATATCGAAAACAATAAGCACACTTTTCTGAACACTACAAGTACTCAATACTGAACTCGCTTCAGTCAATGAACAATAAATGATACAAACCCTCAAATTACTGTGTTGTAAATTAGTACTTCAGAATTAACACTGTTCACCAAGACAAACTAAAAGTGCTGAAATAAAGATCAACACATATTGTGTTCAAGCTTTGCTACGGCTAAATTGCTGATGCTTCAGGTGCGAACATTAGTTGTGGCATCACTTGTGATTGGGTGCTTTCCATTGATGTGAGAAGTTAAATTAGAGATACGTTGATGGTAAGCAAACTCCTTAAAAATTGGGTACAGCACTCTATCTTGATCAATTGTGTCGTCAGGGCGTTTTTGGAATGTACATTGTCAATTCATTGTGCTCGAACTCTCACATTCTCATGGCTGCTTACGGAGCCTGCCCAACACCAGTGGGATCCGTTCAGCTTTGGCTAAACAAGCTCCAACATAATGCAAGCCAATCAATGTCCGCCTCAGGCTATAACTGACTTGTTTCCCCACCCTCAACAGCTCAAAAACAGGAAACCAATACATCAAATTGTTTATTCAAAAACGTCCCACCTAAGAAACATTGCACTCAGAGATTAAAATTTAGAACGCAATTGAAAAAATGAATGCACTACACGGGTGGTGAAATTAATTAAATGCAATTAACATGATGATTTGACACCTCACTTAATAGTTGATTCTTTCTCACACTCACTTGTCTGTACCTCACTTTAATGTGTGTCGTAACTGTTAATAGCATGACCGGAAATTGTCAGCGTTCAGCTTTTTGCAATTGGACCTTTGAATTAGAGCTGTCACAATATAGGTTTTATTGTTCTGATTATCAGTCAAAGTTAGTTCTGCATGCAATTCACCAGTAACACTGGCAAAGAATGGCTTTCTGGGGGACCGGCAGAAGCATTTTAAAACAGTACCTCTTAACTGCGATAGTTAATAGGCAGCAAAGGTGTGTCACATGGCTCCATACCTGGTCCCTCAAAGGTAGGCCATGATTTCCTTTCAACAAACTCCAGTCTTGTGTCTACTTTTTTTTTCAAGTGTGTGTGTGTGGGTAATATGTTTGTTATTTAGTTTTTTTTTGTTCTTTTGACTTCAAGACGGCGCCCCGAGAGTGGCTGCCTTTCCAGTAGCTCATGTATTTCGTTTTTCTACTTTCATTCCTTTCATCACTTTGCTGCTGTGAAATGTAAATTTCTCCACTGTGAGACTAATAAAGGCATATCCAATAAATTGAGTCTTTTTTTTATATAGTTCTACTTTTTTAGGGATACTGGCAAGCAAAACAATATTGCAATGTTGTGACAAGCATCTTTTACAGTATTGTGTTCATGCCAATATTTCATTGATTCGGGGTCGACACAACCTGATCACTTCTCTCGGTAGTGCCTGCTTATGGAGGCTGGCCAAGTGATGCATGGTGTAAAACCACATTTGGAACTCCCCGTTCCAAGAGTTTCATGCAGCTTATCAGGTCTTGAAGCAGTTATTTACCACGCAATGGAGGATCACAGGTTTGTGCAGTCAATATACCATCAGAAAAGTGGGGACAAACATATGGGTGTGGGTTCGCAAGTTACAGAAACATGGTGTGCAGTGTTCAGTGGTGACCAAAGGTTATTTAATGGTGAAGATTGGGAGAGAGAAGTGAAATCGCTATTCCAAGATGCTTTTTTACTCATGTGTATCAATCCATTCACATTTTGTCATGTGAACTATCTAAAAATGACACACTTTTGATTTTGATAATGTACTACAACTACTATGTGGTTTGTTGGTGCACTAAGAAGCAGTGCAAACACAGACACACTTTTCATCAGTAAGGGGCAGACTAAACAGAGTGAGATGTGACATTCGAGACAGGAAAGGAAATTGCTCATTTGTGGGTTACACAAAGTTGCCAACTAGTTGGCTCTATGTACCTTCATTGCTCAGTAAATGCTATTGCCACTAACTAAACTGAATGTTGGACACACAGCATCCTGTCAGTCTCGTATTAGCAAAGATGTATGCTGCTGGTAAGCATCCTCCATCAAATGCCAGCTGGTGAACCAAGTGACATTGGAACAACAGTTGTGATTGTGTTAGATTAAACAGCATGTTTGAGTAAGCCTGGTTGTTAAATAAGTGATGAGTAGGGGCGGCTACTCTGTCATACTCTCAGCATCAAAATGTGCAGTCATCAAAGAATAAGAATAATAAATAGAAACTCTATTTTTCTCACAATAGAGAACAGCAGCAAAATTGGAAGGAAGAAGAAAATATGTATTTGCATGCACAAAGTGCACAGTCCAGAATGCAATATAAAACATTAAAAATAAACATACATGCGACTGAATGTACAGTATTATATGTTGCATAAGGTTGTGGTGTCATTTCCAAAGGGTGACTGAAGCGTGAGTCCAGGTTTTCACATGTATTTATTGCTAAGCCTGACAGCAGTCGGCAGAAACGCACGGTAGTACCTCTCTCTCCCCCACATGTAAAAATATTTCGCTGAAGAAGCTGCCCAGTGCTGTCATGTTGGCCTGGAGTGGGTGGGAGGCCTTACCCACCATTTCTTTTAACTTAGCTGGCATCCTCCTGTTGAACCCCAGAGTGTCCAAGGAGCCGTCAAGGAAAGAACTTGCCTTCCTGAGCCGTCGGGCCAGTCTCTCACTGTCTCGGGCTGATATCCTGTTTGACCATCAGATTATGCCAGCATGAATAGCCGAAGCCACCACCAAGTCATAGATCGTCTGGAGGAATGACCTTTGAACAAAAGACCTCAGTTTCCTAAGTAGCAACAGCCAGCTTTGTCCCTTCCTGATCCGGATGCCCGTGTTAGTACACCAGTTTATTTTAGCCAGATACTTGTCGGAGGTCACAGTCTATGTACATATGTACCCTTGATGTTCATCAGTGCAGATGACGACTGATTCCTACAGAAATTCACAACTTATTCCGTATTTCTTTCTGGGGTTGATCTGTCAGTGATTCTGCAGGCACCAGTGCACGTTCATGATGTCCTCAGATGACTTCTGCTTGTTCCAAGTTGGAGTCATCTAGCTCAACTCAGAGATGCAGAGAGTAAACAGGAATGGAGTCAGATATGCCTTTGGACTAGGCTGAGGGAGGTGTGAAACTAATGAGTGACTTTGCAACTCAGATCACAACTGACCCAGAGCAAAGAAGCTGCTTACTACAAGTTGTGGAGTACCACAGGAAAAAAATGACAGTTTCGAGAAAGTCACATTGAACAAGTGATAATATCTTTATTATATACCTTCTTCCCCTTGGTGATATCTTCCGCAAATGTGGCATTCATTTTCACTGCATCGCGGATGACACCCAGCTCTACCTCTCCAGTAAACCCGACGCCTCTCTTCCACCTGCATCCCTTACACTTTGCCTCTCAGAAATCAAATCTTGGTTTTCTCATAACTTTCTCAAACTAAACAGCGAAAAAACTGAACTTCTCCTTGTCGGGACAAAATCCACCCTTCACAAAGCAAACAGTTTCTCTCTCACCATTGACAGTTCTACCGTGTCCCCCGCCCTTCAGGTTAAGAGCCTGGGTGTCATCCTCGATAGCACACTATCTTTTCACTCCCATATAAATAAATCACTCCCATCTGCATATTTTCACCTCCGCAATATCAATCGTCTCTGTCCCTCTCTCACCCCTCACACCACTGCTATCCTCGTCCACAGTCTCGTCACCTCCCGTATCGATTATTGTAATTCACTTCTTTTCGGGGTCAATCAAAAATGTCTCCATAAACTCCAACTAGTCCACAATTACTCAGCCCGGATCATCACAAAAACCCCCTCCTTTCACCACATCACCCCTGTCCTCCAACCGCTCCACTGGCTCCCTGTTAAACTCTGTATTGAATTCAAGATACTTCTGTTTACATTTAAAGCCATCCATAACCTTGCCCCCCCCCCCCCTATCTGTCTGACCTAATTCAAATCTCCGTTCCCTCTCGGGCCCTCAGATCCTCTTCCTCCCTCCACCTCTACATGCCCTCTGCCCGTCTCACAACGATGGGGTGCAGAGCTTTCAGCCGCTCCGCTCCTAAACTCTGGAACTCACTTCCACCCAACATCCGTAACATTGACTCCTTTCCTTCTTTCAAATCTCACCTAAAAACCCACCTGTTTAAACTTGCCTTCATGGTCGAATTTAGTACTGCTTATTACGATACTATATCTATGAACGCAAGGAGAAAATTTACATGCCGCAGGATCGGATATATCGATAGTCCGGTTATATCGATATTGTTTCCGACTTCCGAGAATATCGATATAACGAGACTTTACTGTATATGTGTTAGTTGTGACGACGCTCGAGTGCAAAAAGGCAGGACTCGAGCGACGGGGCTTGGCGAGAGGGAAGGATCCGAAATACACGACGTGACAGGTTTGGAAGGAGCAAGAGTCTTTACTGAAACATGCATCAAAAATAACAAACAGGGAAGAGTGGAGGAAGATAACTAAAATAATAGCAGACCTGGCAACACGGTAGTGGTAACGGCAACATCCAAAAATACTCCGACGGAGACGGTCGTGAGCGGTAGGCAGATATAGACAGAAGGCACAATCAGTGAATGACAATCAGCTGTGGGAACCCAGGTGAGTGATGATTGGAGGGGCCGTCTCCCGGGAGTGGCGGAGGAGGTGACAGGAGGGGCGGGGCGCGCCCAGGATGGCAATGAGATGTGACATCAGTGCAGTGCTATCATACTACCAAACAGATTTTTTAAAGTGTCCCAGCTGTTTGTGCATTAAAATTTGCTACAATTTACACAGGTGTTCATGTGTTTTATTGAAAATTTTATTAGCCTTCATTTGGTACCACTTTCAATGCTATAGCATCAACCACCGGAAAGCTACAATGAGAATAAGGACATAATATCCCACATATTTCAGCGATTTTGAAAAATGACAAAAATAAAATTACATGGCTCTTGAGGCAGGCATAGCCAAGGTCCAAGATCACAATAACTGGTATATTTAGCTAATTTAGACCTTGGAGAATGGTCACATTTAGCTTGTAGCAGACGTGCACATTTCACCAGCACGTCCCTAATCCCTGACGGTTTGATACTCACCTATTTCATCTTTCATACAAGAGGGTGCCAAAAGTGCTTCAGATTGAATGACTGTCTGTGTCTTTTGTGTTGTCACAAAAGTGTTCTTTTTTTTGGTCTTTTGACTTCAAAATGGCATCGCGAGAGTGGCTGGCTTTACAGCAGCTCCTGTATTTTGTTTTACTACTTCTTATTTTGTTTCCCTCATCCTTTCATCACGTTGCTGCTGTGAAATGTACATAGTTCCAGTTTGACACTAATAAAGGCTAATCTAATCTAGTCTAATCTAATCTGAACTAATATATGACTATATTTGATTTTCTGAGTCAGTCAGGTCATGACCTGACTCAATGAGTTGAAAGTTATGCATTCTTTTACTATATTTATATCCATCCATCTATTTTCCGTACCGATTATCCCTCATTACAGTCGCGGGGTGTGCTGGATCTCGGCTGTCTTCGGGTACGAGGCGGGGGACACCCTGAATTGGTTGCCAGCCAATCGCAGGGCACACAAAGACGTACAATAGTCACTCTCACACTCACACCGAGGGACAATTTGGAGGGATCAATCTGCCTGCCATGCATGTTTTTTCAAAGTCAAAGTCAGCTTTATTGTTTGTTGTTTTTTTGGAGTGTGGGAGGAAACCGGAGGACCCGGAGAAAGCCCATGCGGGCCCGGGGAGAACATCTCCACACAGGGAGGCCGGACCGGGACGCGAACCGGCAACCTCTGCACTGTGAAGCTGGTGTGCTAACCACTCGACTACCGGGCCGCCTACTATATTTATATAAGAAGATACATTAAAGTCTCGTTATATCGATATTGGATATATCGATAGTCCCGGTTATATCGATACTATTTCTATGTACGCACGGAGAAAATTACATGCAAACAGGGTCGGATATATCGATAGTCCCGGTTATATCGATATTTTTTCGGACTCCCTTGAATATCGATATAACGAGACTTTACTGTATTTCATATTAGTTTCAGAGAATGCGTTATTATCAGTGGTGTCTGAAAACTCCTGCTTCATCCCTGTCTGTTGGCTCTTTTGGAAGCATCTGTCATTGAGCTGAAGTAGTTTGTGACCTGTCAAATTCTCTGCACCCACACTGCACCGCCTAGTCCCCTCTTCAGACTTGACTTGACATGTGAAGACACTGCTGAAAGTGCTGTAACCTCCACCCGCTCAAGCATATCTTTTAATGAGAGATGGCACACCATGCACCGTATCTTCTGCTTAGCACGGTTAGGTTGAGTTACAGTACATCGGCCAAAACGCTTGTCTTTTTAACACTATATCCATCGATTCACTTTCCAGATCGCTTTATCCTCATTAGGGTCGCGGGGATTGCTGGATCCTATCCCAGCCGTCTGCGGGCACTCGGCGGGGGACACCCTGAATTGAATCCTCCACACAGGGAGGTCGGACCGAATCTTGAACCCACACCCTCTGCCCTGTACTAACACTATAAACAGTGCAAATTTCCCCCGAATAAACATTTCCATTTAATTTAATAAAATAGGAGCTTCACGCGAGTTTTAGGAAAGCTTTCACTGTTGTTATACAGATTTTCTACACAGTTGACTTTACATATGCTGCCGTGGAGGGAAAAATGTCAAAAGACAATGAGTAAATTCAAGAAAATAAAATAATTCTGTCAGTCAATCAACTGTGCTGATCCATTTTGGGAAGTTAAAT
Source organism: Hippocampus bargibanti (assembly GCF_051943395.1). Classification (NCBI taxonomy): domain Eukaryota; kingdom Metazoa; phylum Chordata; class Actinopteri; order Syngnathiformes; family Syngnathidae; genus Hippocampus; species Hippocampus bargibanti. The sequence continues at coordinate 1,055,974 of NC_142743.1, read as the reverse complement.
ATCTGTTGTTCTCCTGCCATGCATCATATTAAAGGTGTTTAGCCCTAATTTCTTTTTATTCCAATAAAAAATGTGACAAATATCTTTCTCCACTAAAATGGCATCCGAGGATTACAGTTTTACTCAATATGGATAGTCTTGGCAATGTAAGTTCACGTATTACTCAATAAGTAATAGAGCTTCACTTTGTCAAAGTGATCAATAGCTGTCACTGAAATACCTCCCTGTGGGACAGTCTGACCTGAAATGTATTTTGAAGACAAAGCAGATGCTATGACAGGGATGATACATTAGTTCTGGGTTCAAAAAGAACAGCCTATTTATATTAATAACAGGGACCTCCAGGGATAAATGTTTTTGGTCTGAATTAGATGATCTTCTCGTCTCACAGTGATTATGAATAAAACATCCGATACAGTTTGATTCCTCATTTTTAATAGAAAAATCCAACGATGCCTGGCCGTTTGCTTATTTTCCCCTAGCTCCCTATCCATTCATCAAATGTCGCTCTAGGCAAGACAGCTGGCTGGTACTGAAGCATATTCACAGTTCAGCAGTCCATCAAATTGCACAAATACAGTAATTTTACAGTCAAGCGGCAGGAAACTGGAGGACTCGTATAAAACCCATGCAGCCACAGGGAATACTTGCACACTCTACGTAAGAAGGCCTGGGACAGAATCGAACCCCGCACCTCTGCTATGTGAGTCAAATGTGCTAACCAGTGTTCCACCTCACTGCCTGTTAGTCCACGCAAGTCTCAGACTCATCTTTATGGGCCAAGAAACACCCAAGAAATGTGTTTCTTGCAGTATACACAAGCATTGTCTTAACGAATACGAGTAATGTGATAATCTTCTCAGTCATCGAACATCGATAAAGTGATCAATAGTGTGGTACCCCCAATAATTTTAAGTGATCAGTGGCACTTTTAATGTTTTAAATTTTCTGGTACTATGAAGGATTGATCAATAACAACAGTTGGACGGCATGAGCTGGAGCTTCAATGATCAGTGTGGTAATCTTGTCCCACAGTGGTGTGAAAAAACTGAAATGAGCCACTATAGACTTGGATTGGAGTTAGGTAAGAAGCTGTTTGAATGTCTGGATTTGGTGTGCATGGACCGGTATTGCTTGCGTTAAGGGTGTAGCTGGAAAAGGTGGTGGGTAGTGTGTGGTGGGTTAATTCAGGATTTTCCATGCCCTTGTCCTGATTCTTATGTTGTGTAAGTCCTCAAGCGTTGGTACGGCAGTATCAATATTTTTTTTCTCTTCTCAGCAATCCTAAAGTGTCCCTTTTTGTCCTTTTTTTGTGGTGGCACCAAACTAGAGTGTAATGGGGGAAGACCAGATGGATAAAATAACTGTCGTGTGAACTGTCTCGCAGCTTCTGTGACGTGACGGGCTTCCTCAGCAGTGTCAGGAATTGCGTTTTCATACTCACAGTCACATACTGAGGCAATATACAATATTCACAATGAACCTAAATTGCATGTCTTGGCGATACAGGAGGAATCCAACATACTCAGAGAAAACCCACATTACTTCGAAGTCCCCCCCCCAAAAAAAATATTATATATATATATATCAACTCATCTCATTTTCCGTACCGATTATTCCTCATTAGGGTTGCGGGGTTTGCTGGAGCCTATCTCAGCTGTCTTCGGGCACGAGGCGGGGGACACCCTGAATTGGTTGCCAGCCAATCGCAGGGCACACAAAGACATACAATAGTCACTCTCACACTCACACCTAGGGACAATTTGGAGTGGTCAATCTGACTGCCATGCATGTTTTTGGAGTGTGGGAGGAAACCGGAGGACCCGGAGAAAACCCACGCGGGTCCGGGGAGAACATGCAAACTCCACACAGGGAGGCCGGACCGGGACGCGAACTGGCGACCTCTGCACTGTGAAGCCGGTGTGCTAACCACTCGACTACCGGGCCGCCCATATATATATATATATATATATATATATATATATATATATATATATATATATATATATATATATAATGGTAAGGACCTGCAGCAGGTTCGGGTGATTAAGGATAGAGATGGCAATGTATTAACAGGTGCCAGTAGTGTGATGGCAAGATGGAAAGAGTACTTTGAAGAATTGATGAATGAGGAAAAAGAGAAGGAACAAAGAGTAGAAGACGTTACTGTTGTGGACCAAGACGTAGCAAGCATTAGCAAGGATGAAGTGAGGAGGGCGCTGAAGAGGATGAAGGGGGGAAAGGCACTCGGGCCTGATGATTTACCAATCGAGGTATGGAAGTGTCTTGGAGAGGTGGCGGTGGTCTTCCTGACTGGGTTATTCAACAAGATCTTAGATGGTGAACAGATGCCTGAAGAATGGACACGAAGTGTTCTCGTGCCCATTTTTAAGAACAAAGGAGATGTGCAGAGTTGTACTAATTACAGAGGAATAAAGTTGATGAGCCATACAATGAAACTCTGGGAAAGAGTAGTTAAAGCTAGACTAAGAGCAGAAGTGAACATTTGTGAGCAGCAGTATGGCTTCATGCCAAAAAAAGAGTACGACAGATGCAGTGTTTGCTTTAAGAATGCTGATAGAGAAGTACAGAGAAGGTCAGAAGGAATTGCATTGTGTCTTTGTAGAGATGGAGAAAGCGTATGACAGGGTGCCCAGAGAAGAGCTGTGGCATTGTATGAGGAAGTCTGGAGTGACGGAAAAGTTTGTCAGAGCGATGAAAGACATGTATCATGACTGTAAGACAGTTGTGAGGTGCGCTGTCGGTGTGACTGAAGAATTCAAGGTGGAGGTGGGACTCCACCAGGGGTCAGCTCTGAGCCCCTTCTTGTTTGCTATGGTGATGGACAGGCTGACAGACGATGTTAGACAAGAATCTCCTTGGACCATGATGTTTGCAGATGACATTGTGATCTGTAGCGAGAACAGGGAACAGGTGGCGGAGAAACTAGAGATGTGGAGATATGCTCTGGAAAGGAGAGGAATGAAGATCAGTCGCAGCAAGACGGAATATATGTGTGTGAATGAGAGGGATCCAAGTGCAAGAGTGATGCTACAGGGAGAAGAGATAAAGAAGGTGAAGGATTTTAAGTACTTGGGGTCAACTGTCCAGAGCAATGGAGAGTGTGGAAAAGAGGTGAAAAAGCGTGTCCAGGCAGGCTGGAGCGGCTGGAGAAAAAATGTCAGGTGTGATGTGTGATAGAAGGGTTTCAGCTAGGATGAAAGGAAAAGTGTATAAAACCATGGTCAGACCAGCCATGTTGTTTGGACTGGAGACAGTGCCACTGAAGAAAAGACAGGAAGCAGAGCTGAAGATGTTGAGGTTTTCTTTGGGAGTGACCAGGTTGGATAGGATCAGGAATGGGTACATTAGAGGGACAACTCATATTAGAGGCTATGGAGAGAAAGTCAGACTGAGATGGTTTTGACATGGCCAGAGGAGAGAGAGTGACTATATAGGCAGAATGATGCTGAGCCTTGAACTGCCACGCAGGAGACCGAGAGGAAGACCCAAGAGGAGGTTTATGGATGTGGTCAAAGAGGACATGAAGGTAGCTGGTGTGAGAGAAGAGGATGCACAAAATAGATGGAGGACACTGATTCGCTGTGGCAACCCCTGAGGGGAAAAGCCGAAAGGAAAAGAAGAAGAACTAGATGTAAAGATCACAAAAGAGTAACTTTCATGATATTCCACACATAATACTTTAGAACCCCCGTTGTATGTCAGAAAAAAAAAGTTTGTGTAGTAACAGTGATCACTGAGATTAAGTGTGCAAAATTAGGCAGGATATGTCACGTTTTGCAAGGTGGTGATGGCGGGTGCGGATACCAAAAAGCAGGCATGAGGTTTTTTAACAAATTGTATTAATATAAAGGTCAGTGGTCGTGCCGGGAGTCCTTTTAAAGGACAACCGACGTCACTTTTTTCTTTTTTAACTGACACCAGAAAAACGTTTTATAGCATCTAAAATACCCAAAACATGCAGTATGATATTTTTAGTCAAATGTAAAACACCAATAAAAATGACTTAAAGTGTCCAAAATCTGCAAAAAATGGAGCTTTGAATTGGGCATTTTCAGAAAGTCCCGCCCCCATTTCGTGAGTCACGCCAAGATGTCGTGAATTGCTTGTGAATCAAAACAATGGCTTCGTCGGTATATGGGGATTGTTTGTGAACACACGACAAAGTAATAAATAACATAAACAATTCAGAAACAGCCCAGTCGCCAACAAAATGGCGAAACCCATACTACCTGTATTTGCCCTCTTGCAAATGGCTAGACGCTCATTATATTGAAGGGATTCAATTTAACACATTTCAACCAAGGGAGTCATTCATATAATATTTCCCTGTGGGGTGCACTTGCTCTACCATGCTTGAATAGAATAACACCTAAATTCTTTATCGTGATCCAAACCAAAAAGTCAAAAAGGTGTCTTCATGTTCTCAGTAGCTGCAACTTCAAAGTGCATTTTTGAGGAAATGTTGAATAATCTCTTTAACTCAACTGTGCCTCGATTCTGAATAAAAAGATAACGAAATCATAGATGTTGAATTGAAGCGGAACTGAAAACAAATTGGTTTAAATGGCCGTATATATCATATTTGAAATATGCATACGTTATCAGTCATTTCTTTTGTTTGTTTTCAAAATACATTACAGTGGGAGCTTTGGTACAGTAATATAAGGGCTAAGTCTTTAAGAATCATATTTGGCCTGAGGTCTCACATTCTCTCTGCCAAGACTCCCCAGGAAACATACATTCTGTCGGTGTAACAAAACAGTGAGACAAATTAAAAGCGAGCATGAATACCCTCAAGCTCAGACGCCACAAAAGTTGAAATTCATGTTGTAGACAGAGACATTTTTAACACCAAAAGAAAGTGTGTGACTCAATGTTGAATGATTAAATTAAAACTCTAGACAAAAGAAAACATTCCTAATTCAATGAATAGTAATGAAGAGAGTGTGTTCTTTCATTAGTGTCACAAGTGTCGCAGAGGATTGACGAAGTAAGCTCTGCACGAAATAATATTTCTTCTAAATATGAAAGAAAACTGTCAAACTATAGATAAAGAGTGACAACCTCACCATGATAGTGTGTGGCCTTGGCCTCCTCTGTGCATTTCTTTGGACCCAGAGGTGATAAACTGGCAGTCTAAGACGATACGATGTCACGGCATTATTCAATGTCATTATTCAATTATTCAATGAAACGAGTGACATAACATGCCCCCTGACTGCACTGTAGGCTCATAATAATGGTGACCTTGTAACTCCGGTGACGAACACCAAAGATTTGCCAAGTGTTGGTATTGCCATCCACAAGGTTGTGAGGTATAATTCTTGTAATTATGATGGGGGGGGGTGATGGGGGAGGTCTCGAATTCCAATGTTCACAGCTGCCAGACAAAAACAATGACCCGGCAACATGCGTTTGTTTGTTTTTTCTTTTGTCTTTATTTATTACTTGCCCTGGGATTGGCTAGCAACCAAAACAGCGAGTACCTAGTCCTAGCCTCTGACCGTCAGTCATCTGGGATAGGCTCCATCTTACCAAGAAGGAAAAGCAATTGATGGAATGCTGTCCTGCACTTATTTGGATTTTGTAATGTGTATTTGCTGTACAGTAATTGTTTTGATAGTGTGTGTGGATATTGTATCTGGTGTTGTGTTTATATGTGCTTGCGCAAGTTTGTATGTGGGTATGAGGGAGTGAGTGGCAGAAGGCGTTGCCCTTCCGGATTGGCCAACAGCTGCAAGTTTAAAGATCCTCTGTGGAGTGACAGGACCGTGATACATCTGACAGCAGTGGCTCGTTTGTTATCGGCCTTCACCCAGTGACTCTTGTTTGAGCAATGTCTGCTTCCTTCATGTATGCGTCAGCTTACTTCGTGGTGTTTGTTTTTGTATTGGTTAGTTTTAGCTTGAGTTGAGGATGCTATAGTGGTACACTTACCGTATTTTCACAACCATAAGGCGCTTATGAACGTCTCAGATTTTTTTGAAAATGTGCGGTGCGCCCTGTAGTGCGGACATATTAGAGGCCACCATGAGGCGGACGTGGTAGAGAAGATGAGGGGGGATGTGTGGGCGTGGTTTGTGTATACAAGAACAGGTATGTGCTTTATGCAGAACATTGCTGTTTTAACAACTCAGAAAATGGCAAAGAGACATGGTTATGAAGCTCAGTTTAAACTGAAGTCTTTCCAAGGAGGTCCGTCTTGGTGCTGGCGTTTTATGAAACTGCCATTTTTCCATGCGGGCCAGGACTACGGCAGCGCAATGTCCGGCGAATTATTCTGAAAAGCTGGCGAAAAGGCTTCGTTTCCTGTTGTGCTTGGCTGCCATGCTAACGGAGAGAAACTCCCGACGATTGTGATTTTTAAAACAAAGACTTTGCCTCAAGAGGCATTTCCAGCAGGCGTCATTATTAAGGGAAACGAAACGGGCTGGATGTTACGCCTCAGTTTGCCAATGGATTGTGGATGCTTGGGGTAACGTGTATGCTGGCACGGTGGTTCGAGCTTTCGGAAAAGCCGGCATAATTTCCGAGGAGTCGCACAGCACAGAAAGTGGCTGACCGTGAGGAAAGCGAACCTGCCACGTTGGTTTAGTGCAGCTGTTTGATTCTGAGACAGAGGATGAGGACTTTGATGGGTTTGATTACTGACTGTTAATGTGCTTGTTTTTACCATGCCGACGCCTATTGAGTGATGATTACAAAATGTTCTTACTTTGTAATTAATAAATAAAGCACGACCAAACTCAGTTTTGCTCCCGATCTGTTTTTATAAATACGCACACTTGTATGCCTGTGTGTTGTTGTGAGGCGGATGTACGTATGGCAGTAGAGGATATATACCAGTATATAAAACGTGAGTCCCTTCATCCAGTGCGCCCAATGTGTATGTTAAATACAGAAATGGCACACATAAATGAGACTGCGCCTTTTCACACGGTGCGCCCTTTGGTCGTGAAAATACGGTACTTGATTTATGTGCGGGCATTGTGGGATGCTGAGGGTACAGCTGTGCATGTGAATGGTTGTCATCTCCGTATGTTCTGTGATTATCCACCAAACAGATCAGGTTGTAATCTCCCTTCCACCTTGACCTCAGATGGGAAAAGCTCCAGCACCGCCTATCCCCATCCTCCAGGATCCCTTTACAGGAAGAGCCGAGTTGAAATTCGATGAATGGATAGTTGATGGGTAAATCCTTAGTGTGCAAGTCAGCTTTTGCTGACATTTGATTATGACCCTAATCTGTGAACGTTTTGTTTCATACAGGGGAAATCGGGCTTGTCGTAAATACATTTTAGCCTCTGGACAATTTGTTTTCGATTAAATCTGGCAAATTGATTATTGCGGAAACAGTGTGTTTTTGTACTGTATAGCACCTTGGGGACTGAAAATGTTTCTCTTTCTATATAATGTAGCTTAGTCAAGATAGGCGGGTAACAGTTGGTTCGGTTCTGATCAAACAAAAGTTCACAAACCATTCAATCATTCATTTTGCAAACTGTTTAATCCTCAAGAGGGTCATGGGGGGTGCTGGAGCCTATTCCAGCCATCATCAATACAATACAATACATCGTGATTTATATAGCCCTCCTTGAGCCGTCACCTGACCGTGGTGGGGGGGTTTGTCTGTCCCGATGATCCCAGGAGAAAAGTTGTCTGGGGCTTTATGCCCCTAACAGTGTCACCCATGGCAAACAGGTTCTAGGTGAGGGACCTGACAAAGCACGCCTCAAAAGACCCCTTATAAAGAAAAACATGGATGGATCTGGCTTTCCCTTGCCCAGACGCGGGTCACCAGGGCCCCTTACTGGAGCCAGGCCTGGAGATGGGGCTCTTTGGCGAGCGCCTGGTGGCCAGGCGAATATCCATGGGGCCCAACGCAGTTCAGCCTGAAGAGACAAGGTGGATCTCTTGGGACGAGCTGGCGTCCGAGGAAGAAAAGGTCAGACTAGATATAGTCGGACTTGACACCACACACAGCCTGGGTTCTGGTACCAGCCCTCTCGAGAGGGGTTGGACTTGCTAAAATCTGGGGTTGACCATGGTGAAAGATGTCGAGCAAGTGTAGACATACTCATTGCCCCCCGTTTCGCCGCCTGGGCATTGGCATTAACTCTGGTAGATGCCTTCGGGTGGTTGGGTGGGTGGGGGTGGGGGGCGGTCCCCGACTGTTGTTTGTGCATAAGCACAAAAGAGCAGTTCAGTGTACCCATCATTTTTGGAGTCCTTCTAAAGTGTACTGGAAAGTACGTCTGCTGGGGACTCCCTTGATCTGCTGGGTGATTTCAATGCTCATGTGGGCAATGACAGTGAGATGGGTGTGATTGGGAAGACCCCCCCCCCCCTCCCCCCGATCAGAACCCGAGTGGTGTTTTGTTATTGGACTTCTGACCTCAACACGGATTGTCTATAACGAATGCCTTGTTCAAACATAAGGCTGTCCATATGTGCACTTGGCACAAGGACACCTTTGGCCGGAGTTTAACCCTTAGCAGGGTCCTTACCAGGTGTGTGGTAATTCGCCCAACCAGTCTACATGTGCTTTGCGGACTTGGAGAAGGCGTTTGACCGTGTCCCTCGAGGAGTTCTGTGTAGGGTGTTTCGGGAATATGGGGTACCGAAACCCCTGATACGGGCCGTTCAGTCCCTAAACGACCCATGTCAGAGTTTGATTCGCATTTCAGGCAGTAAGACGGAATCGTTTCTAGTGAAGGCTGGGATCCGCCAAGGCTGCCCTTTGCCAGCGATTCGGTCTATAATGATGGTTATAGACCACAGAATTTCTAGGTGCAGCCGAAGCATTGAAGCGTTCTGTTTGATGGCCTCAGTATACCCTCTCTGCTTTTTGCAGGGACTCTCTAACTCTCACTGGAATGGTTCGCAGCCGAATGCAAAGCGGTTGTGATGACAATCAGCACCTCCAAATCTGAGACAATGGTTCTCAGTCAGAAAAGGGTGGAGTGCCCGCTCAGGGTTGGGGAGGAAATATTGCTCCAAGTGGAGGAGTTTAAGTATCTGGGAGTCTTGTTCACGAATGAGGGAAGTTGAAGGCGAGAGATCGACAGGCGGATCGGTGTTGGGTCTGCAGTGATGCGGACTTTGTGCCGATCTGTCGTGGTGAAGAAGGAGCTGAGCCAAAAGCCAAAGCTCTCTATTTACTAGTCAATCAAAGTCCTAAACCATCATATATGGTCACAAGCTACTGGCCGCATTTAGTTACATCAGACACACATAACCTGATTTCTAGATAATATAAATTACTGTCGGGCGGCCAGGTAGACGAGTGGGTAGCACACCGGCTTCACAGTGCAGAGGTCGCCGGTTCGCGTCCCGGTCCGGCCTCCCTGTGTGGAGTTTGCATGTTATCCCTGGACCCGCGTGGGTTTTCTCCGGGTCCTCCGGTTTCCTCCCACACTCCAAAAACATGCATGGCAGGCAGATTGACCACTCCAAATTGTCCCTAGGTGTGAGAGTGACTGTTGTATGTCTTTGTGTGCCCTGCGATTGGCTGGCAACCAATTCAGGGTGTCCCCCGCCTCGTGCCCGAAGACAGCTGAGATAGGCTCCAGCAACCCCCGTGACCCTAATGAGGAATAAGCGGTACGGAAGATGAGATGAGATGAGATAAATTACTGTCTTTATGCCAGAAATGAAATTCGGCATCAGACATTGTGCTTCCTTTTCAGATACTTTTTCATCACCGCCACACTGATATGAAAGACAGGTTTGCATCATATTTGATATTTTAGGTGAAATGAGCACAACATTGCGGAATGCGTTGCTCACGTGGATTAACCACATCAGTGAGTTCCCCACACTCCTGTTTACCGTTACTAAGCATGTGTGTTACAGACAAGCATTTTACAGCGAGCGAGAGAAGCGGAAGACCATGCTTTTTAAGAGAAATACAAATTGTAAAACTAATTGTAGGTTATTATGTTGGTCAGTGATTTGGTTAATCAAATTCATCATAAACAGTTGATTTATTTTGGCAGCTCAAATTAAACATTCCTTGCTGTGGGATTATTGAAGTGTATTTTATTGAAATTGATTAAATAAATATGAATTATAATGTTGAATATAAGTGTGTTGGGAGTATAAATGCAGTGTTGGATGGATGGTTGGATGGATGGATAGCTAGCTAGCTAGCTAGATAGATAGATAGATAGATAGATAGATAGATAGATAGATAGATAGATAGATAGATAGATAGATAGATAGATAGATAGATGTGTTTGTTTTTTAATGGGAATGCATTTATTTAACATTCCAATACACCTAGAAGCCAGCCCGTGTCATTTTCTAATATTGGTTTGAACCCCCACCCTCTGTCCAGCTCCCGGAGGGCCACTGGCCAGGTGTTGGGGGAGGTTACTCGGTCGGTTCCGTGCTAGCGGCCAGTGCAGTGGGTGAAAATAAGCAGAAATAGGTCAAAGTGAGAGATGATGGCAAATTGGAAGTGACACTGAGCGCCCCCAATCCTCCCCAGTGAAGGATGTGGAAATATTTATGTAAAGACAGTTCAGCGACTTCTGAAACAGTTATACATTTTATTTTTGGCATGAATGTATTTGTTTTTGAGGTGACTTCCATCATTACATTTTAAATGTGGGTTGAGGGATTTATTATATTTTCTGTTTAACAGTCATTGTGTTTTGTTCAGCTCATAATTGTTTTATTTCAAAAAGGGGGAATAAGGAAAATAAATCCAACGTCATGCCCTTTGGAGTGCACAGTACAGTGATACCTCCACTTACGAACGTCTCATCATACAAAATATGGAAATTGCAAAACAGCTCGCCAGATAAATATGGCTTTGTGTTATAACTGGTGCCAGCAGAATAACCTCCACATCAACCCTGGGAAAACCAAGGAGTTGGTTGTGGATTTCTGTGGGAAACAGTCCTCACTTACACAGTTGAACATCCAGGGTACGGACATAGAGAGGGTGACTTTGTAAAAGTACTTGGGTGTTATTCTCAACAATAAACTGGACTGGACTACAAACGGATGTACTGATCAAAAAGGGACAGAGTCGCCTCTTCCTAAACTCCCAGTAAACTGAGGTATTTTGGGATTTAGGTGTCACTCCTAAAGACATTCTTTGACTCAGTGGTCATTTCAGCCATCCACTATGGAATTGTCTGCTGGTCAGGCAGCATCACCACCCTGAAGAGAAAAAGACTGGAGCGCCTGGTCAAGAGGGCCAGTTATGTCCTACCAACTCATCTCTGGGATTCCTATCATCAGACTTTGAGAAAAAAAAGGGGGGGATGGACACCACCCAAGGGGTGAGACGAATAGATATATACAGGTAACATCCGACTTACGACCGGGTTCCGTTCCGACAAAACAGTCGTAAGTCAAACGGTCGTAACTCGAAATGCATTCAAAATGGCCGATGCGAGGTTTATATGACAGAATAGTATTCAATGTCAATCTGTTGTTTTTAAATAATGGTTTCTATTGAACATGATTATATACCAAATTACTTACAGTTCAATTATAAATCTTATAACATTTAGTGTCATTTTTATCATTTTATATTTCGTATTATCAATTTTTATTACTGTCGTTCAGCTGACCCAAATACGCAAGGCTTCCCACGCATAAACGCTCTTGAAAAATCGCTCTCCCTGCTAACGGAGAAGCTAGAAGAGGTCGCCCAACGCACACGCTCGGACTTCCTCGGCCTTCGCCCTGGCCGGCATCAGGGGTACCCTCGACCCCCCCCCGCCGGTGCCTTTGTGACAGGTAGCGCAACACCATCACATGCTGGCATGTTGAGCAGATCTGGCAACGCAGCCGCAATGCTACATATGGTCCTTTGGCAGCGATTAAAAAAAACTGTTCTTATACAATGCTGAGGGAAGCGGTTGCTTTCTGTGCTCTGGCAAATAAACATCCTACTTGTTCAATGTAAACAAGAAGGACCATCTCGAGTCTTTATTCTACCGATGGATGGATGGATCGATGGATGGATCGATCGATGGAAATAATGGATGGGCAGATGGATGGATGGTTCCATTCTAAAATATAGACATTGCACAATTTATACCCAGAATGCTAATTTCTGCTAATGTTCTAATGTTTCTGTAATGGATTTTCTATAAATTACATACTTACGTGAACATGTAATTGTCTCATTGTAGCATAACCACCTAATGCTATTCAGATTTTTAATGAGAGAGAGATGGCGGGAGAGAGAAAGAGAGAGAGATGGAGAAAAAATATCAAAAAGGCATTTGCTGTTTTTTCAGAGATTAAACAGATATAATTATTCTCAACACCTTGGGGGAGTGCACAGCACCATCATTTACTCTGTAAACATTTTATTTGTGTACAGGACAAGCCATTTGTTATCACTTTAACCCATATTATCAAATTAAAACTGTGGTGTTTGGGGTCAATGACAACAAAGAGATATTACTTAAAACAGTTTCAGTGCAACCAATCTAAAAGTAGAAAATATTATGTGTTGTCGGAAGGAGATGTTGCCCTACAGGCATGTGACAGTCATTGTCACAGTGCTATGGACGCAATCCTCCCTCTTTCGCTGCAGAAAATATATCATGGTCAATGTGCAGGTGACATCAGTCATTACCTGTTGCCACTGTATGCATTAATTCATTGTGTTTATGTTGTACCAGAGGGTCTGGAAAAGAGAAATAAAAAATGTGGACTATGTCATTTCAGTCGGTTCATTGACTGTATACTCGAACCTGTACATCTGACCCCAATGAGTAGATACAGTATGTACAATAATGTCTCCCTCTCTCTCCCCACTGCTTCCAATAAATGGACCTGATTAATGAAATAATAAATAAACTAAGATATACACATTTGCATGCACATGTTTCTAAGGCCGAGTGTTATGACTATGCAACAATTATCCAGGATCTGAAAGGGAATTTAGGCATGTTGGCACATTTTTATCTGTCCCTTAATAGGACACTTTCCACTTGGTTGAGTTCCCCACTCCGTGATGGCTGAGTGCAGCAGAGCAAAAAAATATTCTCCCCAGACTATCCAAATATTCAGATTCTTCAGTTGGATTTATTGGGCCACCCCCATGCTACAGACTTGCAAAATGTGGGAAATATGGGCTGTTGTTGGAAAAAAATATTATCTTCAAGATAGGACTCACTATCTGTATGCTGACACAACTGTATGCGTGGTATATTTTATGTGACAGCATGCTTCTGGATTCAAGTGTGTATCTGTTTTCATTTTATTTGTAACAAGAGCATCTGAAGATGGTTATTTTGTGGAAGTATTGCAATGCACTGCAATTGATGTTATGATATGGCAGTATTTACGAAAAAAATACAATTGCACACTAACTGCAGGTGAATTTGTTCATCATTGCATGAACTAGAAAGTATCGGCCAGGTGATTCTGTGGTTCGCATGTCGACCTCACAGTGCAGAGCAATTCTAGCTGCGGACGCCCTGTGTGTTTGGATGTTCTACCCGCGCCTCTGTGGGTTTTCTCTGGCTATTCCCGTTTCCTCACACATTCTAAACACATGCATGTCAGGCTGATTGAACACTAAAATTTGGTGGTATGAGTGTGGATGGTTGTTGGTATCTGTGTTCCTTGCGATTGGCTGGCACCCCGTTCAGGGTCTGCCCGAAGACAGCTCAGGTAGGCTGCAACATCACCCACACACCAACCCTTGTGAGGATACAGCAGTTCAGAAAATCGATGGATGGGTGAAATAACAATAATGATTTTGATTTGAATAATTTTAATTCCTCGTCAAAAGTTGAGTGCAATACACGTATAACCTCTATTTGCATTACTTGCAATCACAACCAGAATAACTTTCACTTTTGTACAGATGACGGCTGAAGAAACCTTCTCATCGATGGACCACTCCTGTACGACTGAGAGCTTACACAGACGAACCAGAATAACTGTTAGTCCTTCCAGTAGCCTCACTGCATTTAAAATAGTTTCTAATGTATTTATTTTAATCTACAGAAATGGGAAATTGGCCTTAACTATTTGGTTGGATCTCAAACAATGCAAACCCTGACTGTCATTACTTTCTTCCTTCTACCATCAGTCAGAGACTAAGTATCTACAACTTTAATGCACTGTGATCTTCCATCGCAATTAACCTTTTAAGTTGAACTGGGTGTTCAATGGATTCTCTGCCAAATACAATAAAAAAATATGAATGTTGAATTTTTCGACGAGCTAGTGAGCTACATGTCAAGCATGTAAGGCAGTTTTATTCATAATGCATTTTCAACAAAATAGAGTGAGCTTCTCTTCCTCTGAGTATCCAAAATATACTAACGGAGACCCCATGTGAGCACACTACATCAAAGCTTGAACACATTGTATCCTCATTTGCCAAATGCTTACTTCGTGTTGTTAAAAAGAAAGACAATTTAAAACAGCGGTAAACACGCCATTGTCCAAGATTTTTGGGAATGTCTTGTAGGCAAACTACATATTGCATCAGTTTCCTAATTCTATGCCCAAAGCAAGTCTGTGTGTATGCATGGTGTTTTCTTTCTTTTGGTATTTTGCTAGATGCACGAGCAGGAGAGTTTGTGCCTGAGTGCGTCATCACGGGAAGGAATGCGGCTGACTCTCAATCAAAGCGATTCCCTTCATTCCCTTTCAATTCAGGGCAGAGAACCCTTCGGTTTACATGGCATGAAAATGCACAAGACTGGTGGTGTAAAGTGCATTGATACACAAGAAGATTTCCACTTTCAGATGATCTTAAATTGTTCACCGCGAATGGGCACTTGGAGACCACATTCCACCTTCAAGTGTGAGTCTTTGCATGACAACCCTCCCAACACCCTCACTACCACCGCCTCGTAGCCCTCGTGTACCCAAGGGTACCACCACCACCCACAATAGTTATGCCACACAGTTAGATTTTAAAAATATTTTAAAGATGTCATGTCATATAATTTTCAAGAATATTTATCCTGCAGCGGGTGTTGGAGCCTATTCCAGCAGACGTCGCGCGAAAGGCGGGATGCACACTGAACTGGTCACTATCCAGTCACAGTGCACACAGACACAAAGAAGAACAATGGTTTTTACACACCCATATACTTCCCATCACTTTGCGGTAACTACTCTTAGACCCGCACAGAAGTCAGGCAAGTGGATCATTAAACCATCAGTGACTAATACAATGATCATAATTTGTTCTTTGATCCAACTGTCCCTTACCCAAACCACTTAATCCTCACGAAAGTTGCGGGCATACTGTAGTCTGTCTGTGCTTCCTAGGAGGTGAGGGCGGGGGAGCTTGAGGGGGTGGTAACCCGTACTGCTTGCCAGGCAATCACAGAGCACACAAAGACAAGCAACCATTGCCACTCACAATTTCACCTCAGAACAATATAAACCAATATACCCAGAAAGAACCAACACACCCTTGACTTCTGTACTGTGAGGCAGCCAGTGCTTAGTACAATTAATCAATTCCCCATGCGTATCCCATAATTTGTCATCCTGCACCTCAATCAGATCAACCAAAATTGCATTGCAACCATTGAACCACAACTTTACCTTTTGTTAAGTAGTAAAATGTAGGTAAAATGTAGTCTACTTTTGATCTTCAAATTGCAAGATGTGGCCGGGCATGCAATAGAATACACCTGATTGTCCATCAACCAAATTCATAAATAAATTTAATCCATCAGGAAAATGTAGTGATGACCATTTTTACACCAAGCACTTGGACGCTTGTCTACAAAAATAGGGTCTGATACAGCTTGTCTTTGTTGTGTATTCGAATACAGGTTGAAAATGATTTTATTTTGTGTTTGTTTTTGTTATTTTTGTGTTTGTGTCCCACATTGGAATGTCG
Organism: Hippocampus bargibanti; assembly: GCF_051943395.1. Taxonomy (NCBI): domain Eukaryota; kingdom Metazoa; phylum Chordata; class Actinopteri; order Syngnathiformes; family Syngnathidae; genus Hippocampus; species Hippocampus bargibanti. Next base: position 1,040,097 of record NC_142743.1, on the reverse strand, counting down.
GTTTGGTGGTTATAAAATTTGAAATTAGGTTTGGTAGTTATAAAACTATTAGAAATAATGTCATTGTTTTCACTGTAATACCACAGTGCAGCAAATTATACTAATTTGACGGCATTGAACAAATTATGATGATTTATTATCCAACATTTTTTGGTACTCGTACGGTCCTTGGAATCATAAGAACATAATGTTGAAAATTGGTCAATGTACTGAGAGATGTTTCACATCCATTGTGATTCAAGATGTTAATTCAAAGTTATTGATGCGTCCAATGACAAGTTAGCATTTCGGCCGCCTGGCAGCCATCAACAGTATAGGCCTACAAAATATTTTTATGGCAAACACTGTTAAAATCAAAACCACTGTGTGGATTAAATTCACTCAATTTTCTTTGGGTGTGTGGAAGAAAAAACAAAAAAAAACATTTGAATGCAAATACAATTTTTAGAATTGTATTTTAGAATTTTTAAAATTGTTTGTTGAGTGTAATAAGTTTTATTTTGTCAAGTGGCTGCAAAAAAAGAAAAAATATTAACTTGGTCCAGATACATTACATACATAAAGCCTACTTAAAGTCTACATAAAAAATATATCAGCATTCAGATGATTAGATTTCGTGCATCTACTAAACAAAATAAAAATGATTACATTCAACTCATTTTCTTCAGTGTAAGTTTCCTTGTTCAATTGAAATTTAAGCCTCTGACAGAGAGACTGAGAACTCAAAGCTGAAAAGCATTTTAACTGGATTATTGTCCAAGTAACGGCCCGCTCTACAAATGCCTTTTTGTCCTGCAAACCAAGTAGCTCTAATTCAATTAGGCTAACATAAACCTTTTCTTGCGTTGCAATTGAGCTGTGAAAAGGCAGAAATCTGGATCAGGCAACAGTTAGGAGAGACGGGTTGGATGCGGATCTGCTCAAAGGAGGAGGATTGAGCAGGTTTTCAAAGCAGAAATCGGACAGTAAAAAATCGTAGGAGACTAAAGAGATGCTTTGTGAGATTCTAAGTGACGCTGATTTTTTTCTTTTCCCACTCGATGTGAAGTCATTTCACTACATTTCCAAGATTCATTATATAACTGCATTCATATATATATCCAAGATGGCGCCGCGAATGGCAGCCTCGGTCACACGCGCCCTAGTATTGTTCCTGGTTTTGTCATTTTCATTTGTTTTTTGCGACCCTACGCGACTCAGTTACACGAGGGAAGAGTTACTGAGCATTGGGGAATCCACTCTTGGACTATTTTCACCGACACACCAAAATCTACAAGGTTTTTCGGGGCTGCTCGCAAGCGGCGTAGCAGCTCTGTACGGAGCTTTGAGACGCCGGCGTAGGAGAGGGAAGCGAGCCGGCGTGCTCGTCAAGCTACGGCAGCGAACGCCGCTCCCATGGATACATCTCGCTAATCTACGCTCACTACCAAACAAGATGGACGAACTTCTGCTTCTCACAAAGACCAATAAAACGTTTGCCCGCTCTGCTGCGCTGTGCTTCACTGAGACCTGGCTCAGTGACCGCCACCCGGATTCTGCGCTACACCTACCCGGATTCCGTCTCCTTCGGGCCGACCGTGACACGGAGCAATCAGGGAAATCCAAAGGCGGTGGACTATGCTTCTACATCAACGAAGAATGGTGCACCGATGTCACGATGCTCGACGCACACTGCAGCCCTGGTTTGGAATCGATGTCTCTCAACTGCAAGCCATTCTACTCGCCACGTGAGTTCGCTTCCTTTATTCCGTCACCGTGTACATCGCGCCACAAGCTAATGCTAACGCGTGTATACAAACGCTAGCGGACCATGTAAACCAACTCGAACTAAAATATCCAGAATCACCCCTGATCATTGTGGGCGATTTTAATCAAACACGTTTAAACCGTGAACTTCCCAAATATAAGCAGCATATTGACTGTTTCACCAGAGGAGAAAACATTCTAGATCATTGTTACACAGCACTCAAAGGTGCATACCGGTCTGTTGCGCATGCAGCATTGGGTCTTTCTGACCACTATTTAATCCACTCAATTCCCACATACAAACAGAAACTCAAATGTGTAAAACCGGTAGTCAAGACAGTTAAAAAATGGACAGATGAAGCAAAGTTATCGCTACAAGAATGCTTAGACTGCACTGATTGGAGCGTCTTTGAAACTTCATCGGGAATATTGGATGAATACACAGACACTGTAACATCATACATCAGTTTCTGTGAGGACATGTGTGTACCAACAACAACAACAAGCCATGGTTCACTCCCAAACTCAGGCAGTTTAGGAAAGAGAAAGAATCCGCATTTAAAAGCGGCGATTGAGCAGTTTACAAACTCGCCCGAAACAGGCTGACGAAGGAAATTAACATCGCAAAGAAACGTTATGCGGAGAGGCTTAACAAACAGTTCTCCGCTAACGACTCTGCATCGGTGTGGAATGGCCTGAAAGCAATAACAAATTATCGTTTACCTTCCCCCCAAGCAGTGTACAACAATGGTATGGCTGATGAGTTAAATACATACTTTTGCCGATTTGAAAAGGACACCCCCATTTCCCCGGTCTGCCCACCATTACCAGAAACTACCGTATCTCCGCTCTCTGCCCTACAGATCCACGAACTGGACGTTAGACGGCTCTTCAAGCAGCAGAAGATCAAGAAAGCTGCGGGACCTGAAAGAGTGTCCCCCTCCTGCCTGAAAGTCTGCGCTGACCAGCTGGCTCCGGTCTTCACACAAATCTTCAACAGATCCCTGGAGCAGTGTGAAGTCCCATCCTGCTTCAAACAGTCTACTATCGTCCCAGTTCCAAAGAAACCAGCAATCTCGGGATTGAACGACTATAGACCTGTCGCTCTGACGTCTGTGGTCATGAAGTCCTTTGAACGCCTCGTGCTGAACCACCTGAAGAACATCACCGGACCTCTGCTAGATCCTCCTCAGTTCTGGCAAACAGGTCTGTGGAGGATACAGTCAACATCGGACTGCACCACATCCTTGACCACCTCGACAACACAGGAACCTACGCAAGGATCCTGTTTGTGGACTACAGCTCTGTGTTCAATACCATCATCCCAGAACTCCTCATGCCCAAACTTCTCCAGCTTGGAGTGTCCCCCACGATCTGCCAGTGGACCCTCAGCTTCCTGACAGGACGGACACAACAGGTCAGACTGGGAAAATATCATCCTCAACACGAACCACGAGCACTGGAGCCCCACAGGGATGCGTCCTCTCTCCATTGCTCTTCTCTCTCTACACGAACGACTGCACCTCAACGCACCCAGCTGTCAAATTCATAAAGTTCGCAGACGACACCACGGTCATCGGTCTCATCAAAGACGGCGACGAGTCTGCGTACCGACAACAAGTGGAGCAGCTGGAGCTCTGGTGCAGCCGTCACAACCTGGAGCTGAACACGCTCAAGACAGTTGAGATGATCGTGGACTTCAGGAAACATCCATCACCACAGCTACCCTTCACACTATCCAACTGCCTTGTGTCAACCGTTGAGACCTTCAAGTTCCTGGGAATCACAGTCTCCCAGGACATGAAGTGGGAGGTCAACACCAACTCTATCCTGAAAAAGGCCCAACAGAGAATGTACTTCCTGAGGCTGCTAAAGAAGCATGGCCTGCCACAGGAGGTGCTGCAACATTACTACACGGCTGTCATCGAATACATCCTGTGTTCTTCCATCACCGTTTAGTTCGGGGCTGCCACAAAAACGGACAAAACCCGGCTTCAATGGACAGTTAGGACGGCGGAAAAAATCATTGGCACTGCCCTACCCACTCTCGAGGACTTGCACACTGCAAGAATCTCGGGCGCGGAACAGGCTGACGAAGGAAATTAACTCGGGCGCGGAAAATCCTACTGGACCCTCCGCACCCTGCCCACCACCTTTTCCAGCTACTCCCCTTGGGCAGGCGCTACCGATCCATGCGCACCAAATCCAGCAGACATTTAAACAGCTTCTTCCCCCAAGCCATTACCTCTTTGAACTCTTTGAACAGTAGCCAAAATGGAACTGTATAGTGCCACTTAGCAGTTTTTTTGACGACGATACTAGTGCAGCGTGTTCTAGCGGAAACAAATTCCTTGTGTGTTCTACATACTTGGCAATAAAGATGATTCTGATTCTGATTCATTGGTGTTGTGTCCCACTAGTAACATATAATCACAATTCCCTAATGTTAACATGCAGCTATTGTTAGACTCTAAATAAGCCCACTCTATATTGTAGACGAGAGTTACGGATGTATAAAAGCTACCCCATTCCTTTTAGTGATGATAGACACTGCCTAAGCAGCCAACAGGCAAGGTGATAGACTGCAGAGACTATTGGGATTCATCTGCACCTGACACAGACTGTTATTTGAAATCAATGTATAGGACAGAAATCAACTGATTCTTTAATTGATACACACACAATAACTGCTGCAAGAAAAAGACGATACTTCATCACTAAAATGTCAAAAAAAGCCTCCTAAAAATCTAAAATAAACACGACAGCAAACACCAACGCACACAAACTGGTTTGTTATTTAAACAAAAAAAATGATTTGTTTTTAAGTGACATGCCAGAATGTGGCCCGTGTTAAGTCAGAGATACAGTGTGTTCCCCACCTACTGACTGAAGACAGCTAGGATCAGGTCCAGAACATATAGAACACATAGGAAAAATTCACAGCATGTTTTTCATTCATTCAGTCTCCGAATCGCTTCATCATCGCTGGGGTTGCTGGGGTGCCGGTGAAACCCGTGCACGAGCAGAGTATGCGACCTCCACACCTTAATTGAACCCACAAAATCAGCAGTGTGAGGCAGACATGCTCATCAGCTCCTTTGCGCCACTTGTGTTTTTCATTTGTGAATGTATTTGTTTTGATTTGATTTTAGAGGCCTTATGAATGCTCAGTATTTTTTTTATTAGAAAAAAAATCCCAAATCATGGCAGGCACATTTACATAACAAATTATAAGGAAAGTTACCCAGTGGTCTAGTAGTTAGCACGTAGACCACACAGTGCAATGGAACCGGGTTCGTTTGCTGGTCTCGCCTCTCTTGAATTCTGTCATTGCTTATTTTCACCCATTCCTTAAAGGACAACCGACGTCTCCGGACAAGTTGTGTCCATAATTTGTAAAATGGCTTCAAATGACTTCTACTGAGCGTATTTTACAAAGATTCCACCGCATATAGCTATATTTTACGTTTTAAGACTCGCCCTGAATATTCAGGAAGTCTTGTTTTTGAGTTGGTGACGAGTCTGTACGTGACGTCACTAAAGGACCGCCCTTTACTGTAAAAAAAGACGCATTGTAGCGGTCCTTCCTTCATGTCAATGTATTTTGCTGTACTTGTTTGGTCTGGGGACCTCGTGTTGCATCCAAAAGCCGCCAGAAGGCCAGAAGAGGGCGTCCAAGCGCCATATAAGGAATTTATCAGCCTGAGGTGCCCACAGGATGTCGCCATTTTGTGCCTCTTTTTTGGGTGAGAGATTTTGCCCCAATGTTGCCTCAAAATGGCACAAATAAATTATTTAATCGATTGCAAACATGTATGTTTTTCTCCTCAGAAATATTTGAATCATATTCATAACTGGATGTGTAACAAGAAAGCATATTCTCTGAATCTGAAGCCATTATTTTGATTCACTAGCAATGCAAGAGGTCTGAAAATGCCCAATTTGCAGCTCAATTCAAAAGTCATTTTTATTGGTGTTTTGCATTTGACGAAAAATATCATACTGCGTGTTTTGGGTATTTTAGATGCTATAAAACGTTTTTCTGGTGTCAGTTAAAAAAGCAACTGATTGGAAATGTCCGCTATTAGTTTCCTTATGACACGACTGGAGCAGTAGGACCACTTCTCTCAAGAATTATTCAGGAACAGAGTTTCTATTTTGTGGTCTGAATAGTAGCGCTAAGTGAATAACAATCAATGAGGGTTTCATTTATGTAATGTCATCAGCATTAAAGCATCAGCTACGACACCGAAAACCCGAAACCGAAAAAAAAGATGAACAGGGAAATTCGTTTAATTAAATTAATTGTGTTCATTACTAATTATAGGGAGTGACAACTCAAATGTTTTCACAAAAATATATGCCCCATCTTTCACTGAAGTATAAGCCACTACATGATGTCATTTTGGTATCAACACTACTTTTAAACTCAGGAAAAACAGTCACTTACTGTACTCAAAGTGTTAACTGCTGTTGAAAATGGAATAAAATTTACCAGTGTTGGTTATTCTTCACAATTGAGCTAGTTGTATGGGACAAAGATGAGGCCTGGCTAACTGCACGAGATAGAATCACCCCTGAAACCCTGGAAGTGTTTTGTGTTTTTTGAAATTGCTCAGTATATTTTGTTTAATGGAGATGTGCTGAATCCAATTAACAGCAATTCCTACTCCATACGTGAGAGAATTAAACAACAGTGTTTTTCTTCCTTTTTGTTTACGAAGGACATTTCATACTTGATACTGTAGCTTGCGTGCTCCACCATTTTCATCAGCGCAAGTACCTGCACTGTCATTAATCTGAACCCTTTTAGTAGTTATTGTTCATGTTGGCATGGAACAAGTCTGGGAGACTTTTGCTGAATAAGTACAAAAGTAATGCTTGCTTAAGCACGAACAACAGCGCTAGTAGAAAGAATTTTGAAGTCAGCAGCAATACCAGTTTGGTTTCTAACTTTATTTTTTCTAAACTATATGATTAAACCTTCTCAGGCAGATAGCTGGAATACAAGCAACTTCACAATTCTATCCAATCAGCATAGTCTGTGGAGAAAGATTGTAAAAGAAAAATAACAATTTCCAACCAAACGACCACCAATTATGATTTATAATATAGTACAAACATTTATGAACATGTAACACAGTATGAACATGTCAATTACACATTACGTAATGTAGTATGAAGAAAAAATATATACAGTATAAGACATGAAACAAACAACTGCAGTGTTCATACTTCACCTCTGAAAACATTCAATAAACAAATGAAGAATGTACCATCTCCTGTGTCAGGCCCTGTTTACAATCGTTTTTCAATCAGTTGGCCTCGATTTCTGCCATGATTACTAAATCATGGCAGAAATCGAGGCCAACTGATTGATTGCCATCATGGATGATTGTCAAAATATTTGGCAATTTGTAGTTATGGCTAAGCTTCCTCTGGAGACTCCTTTTCAAAAATGAAAGACATTTGTGGCCTTTAGAAATGGTGAGCTGGATTTGCTTCCATTTCCCAGAAATGTTTTCACACAATGAGCGAAGAACTGCGTCGTACCTCCGGAAGTACAACAATGTACCAGTCAGACAGTAGCATTGCAAAGGAACTGAGCAGAATAATTTTGTTCATAAGCAACGTCGCACAGTAATTTTCCCATAGTTTGTTGTAATAAAACAATTTTCACTATTTTTTTTTTGGGGGGGGGGGGGTAATCTTGTCATTTTAATGAAGTTCACATTCATAAAAGGTGTAAGGTAGATGTAAATTTAATTATGTGAACTCGGGACTTTGAAATATGAACATTATCAGGGTTAACAGGGCATGTTGAAAAGAGGCTGGACTCTACCTTCCCCTTCAATAGGCTCCAGCTCAGTTTACACCTGAGCGTAGAAAGTTGATTAGCTGTGTAGGAATTTAAATCCATTTTTACATTGATCGAAATACAAAAATGTGTTTCTTCCAACATCCATTTGGCAAGTGACGATGACTGACACTCATGTTAGTCAGATACTTAAATAGACTTCTATTTTTCTATCAAAATGTATTAAATATTAAAGAAAAAAATCATTGACAATATGTTCTATGTGCTCATGCTGTCACGATCTGGTTGGCGACCAACGGATAGCGCTGTCAGCCCCGCCTGCAGCTGCACAGGCGTTGGTCGTTCCAATCAGTGGCAGTTAAAAGGACTCCTGGCACAACCATTCCGTGTCGGGTCATTGAATGAGTTTACTTCACCCTGTCAGGTTTGTTTCATCTTGGCAGATTCTCACTCATGGTTCTCTTTGATACTTTTTACTTTTCTGTTCGGATGACTTTGATGTTTTAGATTTTGTTCTTGTTGACTTTATTTTAATACAATTTGTCAAATACAACCTGCTGCTCCTTCCTGCCTGTTTATTTGGGATCCAAAACCATCACCGCCATCGAAATCGTGACACATGCAAGTCCACACAAAGCAAATGATTATTATTGCCTTGTTGGAATGAGAATAAGCAGCTCCTTTTTTGTCCATCTCAGAGACAACCATTTTTTAACTAGACCAATCACGGCTCACTGGTTTTATGTTTGGGATTGCTTCATTCATGTTTCACGAATGCAACATTAATCTGAATGTTCTGTTTAGACTAAGAGAGGCAGGTCGAACATATTGTCGAGAACACTTTTACTTGACTTCCCCCTTACAGTACAAAAACAGTCTTGATCTGTTTGGCCGATTGTATATGAGAAGGTTGTACCAATCGGCCTACAAATGTATTGATTTAATTTTAGGCTCACCAATAATTAATTTTTGCAATACAACCTTAAACAATTGATCTGCAATATGTTCAAAGTGTATACTCCCTCTCGCCCAGGAGCAGCTGGTAATGACTCCTGCTACCCAGAGTTTCGCGTGGAATAAGCAATGTAGAAAACAGAAAGACATACACCATCTCAAAAGACAGCACAAATGCTCTTGGATGACACAGCACAGCAATAAAGTGTCCATTACAATTCATCATGAACTTGTTTAGTCTCTGTAGTCACTAAGAATCTCACTAAATTATTTTGCAATGGGGCCCCAATGGAAATTAAAAGCCGAGTTTGTCAGGTTACAGTGTTAAGTGTCCTCTCAATTCATTGACTCGCCAAAGGGATCGTTAGTGGCTTTGCCTTCACTCTTAATGGTTCCTATTTTTTTTACTCAACAGGATTGAGAGAGCTTTGTGATTTCAACTGGGAAAAGGTTCCCACTATCACATACAAATTCTAAGTAAATGAGCAGAAAGATGAATACTTGCTGAAATTCTTGAAAACATTATGCTTTTGCAAGCAGTTTAAACAAGTTTTTTCCAGGCTCATTAAAATTTAAAAAGACAACAATTGATCTGGTGTGGTGATATTGGAGTTCTCATTCTACACAACACCTAAAAAGCCATAAAAATTAGAAAGGAAACTCTCCTTTTTTTTCCAAAGACACTTCTGAACACATTTGAATTCAAATGTGTGTTTTAGCATTGTGCTTTAAGATTTTCCAGATTGTGATGAGCCAACCCGCCTCAAATGGAAATAAAAAAGAAAGCTTGCCTTTAAAGTTAATGCAACGTGTGCTCGTTTCACAGCCACTTTCAATCTTTCATAGATATCCCGGTAGATCACTTTGATTAGACACTAAGTTAATTGACTGCACATCCTGGGGTGTGATGTGTCAACATTAGTCTCCGTCCATGATAGCCTCCTGCAGGCATGGCACCGTTCGCTCAGAATAACACTGTGACATGGTACTTAGAATGAGTCTGTCCGACCTCTAGTGTTGGACAGACCGCTAGTTTAGCTGTTGTAGTCATACAAAGCTTCTCCAATATGTGATGTTGGTTGCATTGGCATTGATTGATCGATAAAAAAAAAAAAAAGTGCTTGTGCGTACATGTTTGTGCTGACGCATGCACAGCAGAGAGCAGCGGACTATGGAGTGCTGAGGCGCACTGCTCAAGTAGTGTCGCAACAACCAAAACAACAAACTCAAACGTGTGTTCATTCAACATATGCAAATTAATTTTAGGCATTTTTTTTCTTCAATTTTGCACAGCAACTTTTGTGAAAAAGAGAACTTTCATTTCTGTATTATCAACTCTGGTAACTGGGAGTCTGGTAGCAAAGCAAACGCCGAAGTGTGGCTAATATTGGAGAAGCCTTTATTGACTGCACTGTTTATTAATGTTTCTTGGACAACATATCTCTTCACATCTCAATCTCTTCATACACAGCCGCAAAAACACATTGACCAACACATTGGGTTGGGCTCAGCCAAGACTGCCCTTTGTCACTGATTCGGTTCATAACCTTTATAGACAGAATTTCTAGGCACAGCCAAAGCATTGAAGGGTTCCGTTTTGTTGGCCTCAGTATAGAATCTCTGCTTTTTACAGATGATGTGGTACTGTTGGGGCCTTCAAGCGGAGCTCTCCAACTCTCTCTGGAGCGCTTTGCAGCCGAATGTGAAGCGGTTGGAATGAGAATCAGCACTTCCAAATCTGAGACAATGGTTATAAGTCGGAAAAGGGTGGAGTGTTCCTCCGGGTCAGGGAGGATATCTTGCCTCAAGTGGAGGAGTTTAAGTATCTGGGCGTCTTCTTCAAGAATGAGGGTAAGAGGGAGCGAGAGATCGACAGGCGGATCGTGCGGCGTCTTGTGATGCGAACTTTGTATCGATCTGTCGTGGTGAAGAAGGAGCTGAGCCAAAAAGCAAAGCTCTCAATTTACCAGTCGATCTATGTCCCAACCCTCATCTGTGTTCACGAGCTACGTGTTGCGACCGAAAGAACAAGATCCCGAATATAAGCGGCCAAAATGAGCTTTCTCCCTAGGGTGTCCGGGCTCTCCCCTAGAGATAAGGTGAGAAGCTCGGTCTTCCTCTCGGCCTCCTTCCTGACAGTTGAAACCCAGCATCCTTCTCCCAATATATACTCTCTCCTCTGGAATTGTCCAAACCAGGGGTGCTCATTACGTTGATCGCGATCTACTGGTCGATCGCGGAGGTAGAAAGCGTGACAGTAGAAAAAAAACCATTTGTCAGCCTATCAAACGTCCCGTCACTTGATTGACATACAGGGCGACCATTCAGACGACAACTGAATTTTTACCTTTAGGTCGCCGTGCATGCGTAAGTAACGGCGCTAAACGCAGCAAAATTTACAAGCTAGTCAGCGAATTACCTCAGTTTTTAAGCCCTTGCTAAAACATATGGTGATCAAAATGAGTGAGAAACCTGGATCAAAACATATTACTTTCATACGGAATGGGAAAATGTGGAGCGCCATTTTCGGACCGTTCATGGAAAATACGACATTGACTTCACGCCGAAAAGCCAGCTGAGAAAGAGAACGGTGGACGGATTAAAATCCCAGTTGTCCGGACAGCAGTCATTTTTCACTCAACATACTTCAAAAGCGAAAGTCGCCACTGAAACATCTTTCCGGGTGAGTCACGCCATCGTTAAAAACAATAAGTCCTTCCAAGACGGAGAGATGGTAAAAGAAGCATTTGTTGAAGCAGCTCCTTGTTCAGAGACTTGGACAGTTCTGTAACTTCTGTAACTTACTCACACAGGAAAAGTACCCCAACTTGAGGAAATGTGCTACCTCCTTGACTGCATTATGCGGCTCCACTTATTTATGTGAGTCAGCCTTTTCCTACATGAAGATCGTTAAATCCAAATACTGTTCCACCATGAATGATGAACATTTGGAAATGTGCTTGAGGCTGGCTGACAGCAGCTACTGTCCGGACTATGCATCCCTGGCTGATTCAATTCAGTGCAAGTCATCAAAGTAAATTCAGGTAATTACAAAAAAATGTTAATAGTTATTTATTATGTTAAGTATATGTAGTTATTATGTGTGTTGTGCAATATTGGCTTATTCAGTTATGCAAGGTACATCAACATACATTGTACATACAAAGAATCCTTAAAACATTTGAAGATAATTATGTTTTGCATTTTAGTCGTGGGTAGATCATTTTGACTTGGTAGTTTTTGTAAGTAGCTCGTATGCTGAAAAAGTGTGAGCACCCCTGGTCCAAACCATCTCGATCTGGCCACTCTGACTTTCTCTCTGTTAGGGCAATTCGCTATATGAACACTTTTTAAACATCTTTTGTATTTCCTTACACATCGTTTTATTTTCTCGGACTTCCTTTCATGGCGTCACACCCTGTCCGTCTTTACAAAAGCCCTCCGAAATAGCTCATTTTCTCACCTTCTCTCTTCTCCCCCACCGGGCTGCCTGCCCCTCGGGAGAACCAGTTACATTTGTGCCATCCCAAAGATTAAAGAATCTGTTTGTGTTTACTTTTGATTCCTGCTTCATTAACAATGACCACAACACTCTCCACAACGTCTAATATGAGTTTTCCCTCTGATATCCTCATTCCTGATCCTATCCAATCTCATACAATACACCTTATACCAGTGATTTTCAACCACTGTGCCGCGGCACACGAGTGAGCCGTGAGAGATCGTCAGGTGTGCCGTGAGAAACTATCCAATGCCCCTATTTCAAATTGACAATTTTACAAACATTTATTCATCATTTTCTGCCAATATTATGTCATTGTCCTGTTTCCGTGCTGAAAAGACTCAAAGTGTAATTTAATATTCGTCCGTGTGGCAACACTGATTGCCTTTTTCCTGCGAGATGGTTCGTGGTGTGCTACAAGAAAAAAATCCAATGTAAAAAAACATGCCCTGGTTCAGAACAGGTTGAAAAGCACTGCCTTATACAATACCACAGTTATTCTCTGACCATCCTGACATATGCTTTCTCCAGATCTAAAAAGAAACAATGCAGTTAACTCTGACCTTCTCTGTACTTCTCTATTGATATCCTTAAAACAAATACAATACAATTGCATCTGTGGCATAAACCTATGTAAGTACCCAGTCAAAAAACACCACTGCCATTTCTCCTACCCCCACTGCCTTTACACCCTTCATCGTCTTCATCGCCCTCCTCACTTCATCCTTGTTCATCTTTGCTACATCCTGGTCCACAACAGTCATATCTTCTACTCTTTGTTCTTTCTCTTTCCTCATTCATCAATTCTTCAAAGTACTCTTTCCATCTTCCCATCCTACCCTATTGGTACCTGTTTATCCTCCATCACACTACTGGTACCTGTTAATACATTGCCATCTCTGTCCTGAATCACCCTCTCAGCCTCCTGCCTGACAGTTGAAGACTCAGAATCCTTCACTCTCTCTCCTCCAAACCTTCTCGATCTGGCCACTCTGACTTCCTCTTCAAAACGTCTAATATGAATTGCCCTTTGATATTCATTCTTGATCCTATCCAACCTCATACAAGACACCTTATACAACACCACAGTTATTCCCTAAGCATCCTGGCATATCCTTTCCCCAGTCTCCTTTTCCACTTTCCTTCCAGAAGTACTATCTGACCTGTCTTTCTGGTCACATTCGTTCAATTTGAAATAGGGGCATCTTCTGGAGGGACCTCCTGCCCACCCAGTTCTTGGCTCAACTCCTTCCCAAAAGTCATGTGACACTTACCCTTTTAAGATTTCACAATTCTGTCCTCTGCTCTGCTTTTGCTTTATTCATCTTCCTTACGACCAGTGTGATTTTACACACCATCAATCCGAATCAGAATCTGAATCATCTTTATTGCCAAGTATGTAGAACACACAAGGAATGTGTTTCCGATTGAAAACGCTGCACTAGTATCATCATCAAAAAATTGCAAAGAGGCACTATACAGTTCCATTTGGGCCATTGTTCAAAGAGTTAATGGCTTGGGGGAAGAAGCTGGTTAAATGTCTACTGGATTTGGTGCACATGGATCGGTAGTGCCTGCCTGAGGGTCCAGTAGGATTTTCCGCACCCTAGTTTGGATTCTTGCAGTGTGCAAGTCCTCGAGAGAGGGTAGGGCGGTGCCTATGACCTATGCTTTCTGACTACTTTCTCGCCAACGACTACTTTGCAGTCACTAATTTACTTCAGATAGCACCGTCTATACAAAATATAGTCAACTGTACCTGTGTACTCCTGGCTCCACTCTTATCCGTCACCATTAGCTCCTGATACTTCTGAAACAAAGTATTCACGCTCACCATTTCCATCCTTTTAGCAAAGTCTGTCCTTCTGCATTCCTCATCTGGAGTCCAAAACTGCCCACCACCTCCTGATTATCGCTGTTTCCTGTGCCAACATATCCATTGAAGTCTGCACCAATTACAACTCTCTCACTTCAAGGGATGCTTTCTAATACTTCATCAAATTCCATCCAAAATGTCTCCTTCTCCTCCAACTCACATCCTACCTGTGGCTCCTACCCACTAACAACATTGAACATCACACCTTAAATTTCTAGCTTCAGACTTACCACTCTATTTAACACTATTTTTACTCCTAAAACATTCCTAACAACATCCTTCTTCAAGATCAACCCAACTACTGAACATTTCTCTTACTATCTACACCATGATAGAACAACTTGAAACCTGATCCTAAGCTTCTCTCCTTGCTCCATTTCCACCTCGTCTCCTGGACACATGCAAACCTCCCTTCTCTGTGTCATATGAACCAACTCTCTACCTTTTCTTGTTATAGTTCCAACATTCAAAATCCCTGCTCTCAGTCCTATACTCTTGGTGTTCCACTTCTCTCGCTTCCTATGGGCACACCTCCGTCCTCTCCTTCTTCATTTTACTACTACCGTGTTGCAGTAAAAACTTACCGCAAAATGGACCGCTAATATTAGAGGAAACAAGTTACATAGCGCTAACTATGAGGCGGCAGGCTTCAAAAGTGTGTTGCGTGACATCAGCTGAGCAATGCTGTCATGTGTGCTGATCGATGTCACGTTACAAGATTACAAGACAGGGAAGGAAATGAAAGAAAAGCCACCAGGTCTCTTACTCTTCTTGTTTTGGAGCAAATAGTCCTCATGTTGTATTAATCTGTATATTTTTGTATTTTCTATTTTTTCTCTATACCTCTAATGTATTTTGCAGTTTTTCGGAAATATATTATTGCACTTTGTTGCTTGTGATGTCACACATGGATTTTGTTAACAGGACATATACTGTATCAAATATGTTCATATTTTAATTAATATGTATTAATATGGTTTTGTTCTGTTGATGTTTGGCATGGACTGTCAACATATGCATTATCTTATATGTGCCCTATCTTGTGATGACCCGGATCACCTGGCAAATTTAAAAAAAAAAATGTCTGTGTCCTGAAAGGTTTGCACGCCCCTTTGATTGTTTTATTTTGAACCCAATGGGTTACTAACCCATGGAAATTATTGACCGATATCACAAAAAAAGACCTTGAATAACATTACCACCAATCAACAGCGGGCAGTGTTATGAATCAGAGTACCTATTGATCGTGTCCGATGATGTCTTTTAAATTCATTGCGAGTAAGCATGCATGTTTCAATTTCCTGAATTCCGCACCAAGATTTGTCCATGGGTGCATGTGATGACCACGTGAAGAGCAATCCGAGGCATATTATTGGACATTGCTGCCAAATGAAAACAAGGAATAGGCCAGAGAAAAAGTGAGATGAAGGTTGACACCAAGAGAGAAAACTGCTTGTAGAATTGCTTCACTATGGCCTGCCTTGAAGAGGTGCTTATTATCTGTCTTCTCTCCCTCAATTGCCAAGGGACATCAACATTACAAGGTATTGCGCTTGGCTATGAGGTGGTGGTGGGGTGGGGTGGTGTTAGCGGTTAGTTTCTGCATAGACAGCTTCGGAACTCTCAAAGTTCAATATAACATGAAGTCAATCCACATGTATTAAACATAGAACAATAAGAGCAATGTCATTTGATGTCCGTTTTAAGTCTCAAAGTGTCTCAAAGGGGAAAAATAAAATGAACGAAGAAAAAAAATAGATGTTGAGGTCAGACAACATAACTGACTTGATTAATAATAATAATAATAATAATAATAATAACACATTTCATTTATAAGCACCTTACAAAACTCTCAATGACAGTTTATAGTTACAGGATTTTTTTTTTTCCGCGGGTGAGCAGCGGCAGCACATGTGCCAGCGTTCACTCAACCCGGAAATAACATAAAGTTCAAAAAAAAAAAAAAAAAAAAAAAAAATGATTAGTGCCCAGGCTTATGATTATGCACATCCCTCCAAATCAGAACGGTGTGTTTTATAATAGCCTCCACCCACCAGCCCCCACCAAGCCTGCAAAAAAAAAGAAAAAAAGAAATATAGTTTAATGAAGCCATTAAGTGCTGGAGAGAACCTGTCTAGCACACTGGAATTCCACTGTGTGCATAGCGTCAAAGATTGGTGTAGCTTCATCCAATCTAATATCACATGCGCACTGGAGAATCATGTGCATTTTGCCCTGATTATATAGCTTTTTGAATGCTCTCTTTAAGGGCTAGCAAGGATGGGCTTGAACAATAAGGAGATTTTTAACATCATGTGACATTTTAAGTGCGATCAGTCACCTAGATTCATGAGAGTTATGTCATGCAATATCATAGTGTGCTGACTTGATTATCTAGAAGTTGATAGAAATAACTGAATATGCACATTTGAATGTTGGTGCATTGTTGAACAGTAAATCGTGCTTGCTTTCTGTGCACAGGAAAAAAAAAACTAGTGAAACAAATTTGTAGACTAATTAGAGGGTGGGGAGGGAGGAGAGATTGAGCGATGAGAGAGACATGGTCCCCTGGAAGGCTGCATTATTCATTATATTCTATTTTTTCCTCCTCACTCTTCTTCCAGCGCAGAGGACCACCAAGACAGTAGGAGAAGATAGAAACCACTCCATAATGTATTTGCATCAGTTATTTAGGTGGAGAGCTGTGATGAGTTCGTAAAAAGTGAGCCGGAACATGCTGCCGACTTACAAAGACTACAACCAAAATCAAATTACCTTATTGCCAAAACTGTATTTGGAAATGCTTTGTATGACTGAATAGAAAGTCCTAATTGGGATGCACTGAGACCGATTGTGGTACGTCTGTATTTGTAACCGGACTCGAAAAAAATGCTCAAGTACAATGATTCAAAACGTCTGTGTAAGCTCTCAGTCGTACAGGAGTGGTCCATCGATGAGAAGGTTTCTTCAGCCGTCATCTGTACAAAAGTGAAGGTTTCGGACGTTTCGCCTCCTATCCAAGAGACTTCGTCAGCGAACTAAAGTCTGACTGGTCGTATCGGCCCCATTTATATATCCCTAATGTCCAGACCTAGTGGCGCCGGACACAGCTATGATAGGTCCCTACTCTCAGGTTGGGGGGGGGCGCGGGACCCCCCCCTGTGGCCCCACTGATTGTTCCTACATTCCTGACTAACGATTGGCCTATTACCCCCACTCCCCCCGGTATCACCTCATCAGCATAACGACCCTCATCAGCATTGCGAAAGTTGCCTAACCTGTTTTGCCTGAGCAGGCTATTGTATGAACGATCCAAATTGAACCTCACACCACCCGACCGGTTTAATGAAGGATTTTGTTGTTTTATAAGAATCGCCTCTTTTACCCCCCTTTCAAACCATCTATGTTCTTTCGCTAAGATTTTAACCTCATTGTCGTCAAATGAGTGGTTGCTAGCTTTTAGGTGCAAATGTACTGCCGATTGAGGCCCACTAGTATTATCCCTGCGATGTTGATAAAGTCTTTTTTTGAGAATTTGTTGAGTCTCCCCAATGTACTGCTCTTTACAATTTTCATTCTTACAATGTATGGAATAAACTACATTACTTTGTTTTTCATTTGGTAGCCTATCTTTTGGATGCACTAATTTTTGCCTTAACGTGTTTATCGGTTTGAAATAAGTAGGAATTTTATGTTGCCAAAGGACTCTTTGTAATTTTTCAGAAACTCCTGCAATGTACGGTACTGCTACTCCTCTCCTTTTAGAATCTTGAGAATTATTGGTTTCGTTCGCTATTCTTTCTTTCTGACATTTGTTGAATGACCACTGAGGGTACCCACAGTTAGTGAGTGCTCTCCTGATATGTTTTGACTCCTTTTCTCTACCTTCAGTGCTAGTTGGTATTAGTTCAGTGCTAGTTGGTATTAGTTTAGCCCTATGCTGGAGGGTTCTGATAACTCCTAGTTTATGTTGTAAAGGGTGGCTCTCCACCCTTTACAACATAAACTAGGAGTTATCAGAACCCTCCAGCATATTAGTATTAGTATTAGTATTAGTATTAGTATTAGGTATTAGTTCAGTGCTAGTTGGTATTAGTTTAGCCCTATGCTGGAGGGTTCTGATAACTCCTAGTTTATGTTGTAAAGGGTGGCTCTCCACCCTTTACAACATAAACTAGGAGTTATCAGAACCCTCCAGCATAGGGCTAAACTAATACCAACTAGCACTGAAGGTAGAGAAAAGGAGTCAAAACATATCAGGAGAGCACTCACTAACTGTGGGTACCCTCAGTGGTCATTCAACAAATGTCAGAAAGAAAGAATAGCGAACGAAACCAATAATTCTCAAGATTCTAAAAGGAGAGGAGTAGCAGTACCGTACATTGCAGGAGTTTCTGAAAAATTACAAAGAGTCCTTTGGCAACATAAAATTCCTACTTATTTCAAACCGATAAACACGTTAAGGCAAAAATTAGTGCATCCAAAAGATAGGCTACCAAATGAAAAACAAAGTAATGTAGTTTATTCCATACATTGTAAGAATGAAAATTGTAAAGAGCAGTACATTGGGGAGACTCAACAAATTCTCAAAAAAAGACTTTATCAACATCGCAGGGATAATACTAGTGGGCCTCAATCGGCAGTACATTTGCACCTAAAAGCTAGCAACCACTCATTTGACGACAATGAGGTTAAAATCTTAGCGAAAGAACATAGATGGTTTGAAAGGGGGGTAAAAGAGGCGATTCTTATAAAACAACAAAATCCTTCATTAAACCGGTCGGGTGGTGTGAGGTTCAATTTGGATCGTTCATACAATAGCCTGCTCAGGCAAAACAGGTTAGGCAACTTTCGCAATGCTGATGAGGGTCGTTATGCTGATGAGGTGATACCGGGGGGAGTGGGGGTAATAGGCCAATCGTTAGTCAGGAATGTAGGAACAATCAGTGGGGCCACAGGGGGGGGTCCCGCGCCCCCCCCAACCTGAGAGTAGGGACCTATCATAGCTGTGTCCGGCGCCACTAGGTCTGGACATTAGGGATATATAAATGGGGCCGATACGACCAGTCAGACTTTAGTTCGCTGACGAAGTCTCTTGGATAGGAGGCGAAACGTCCGAAACCTTCACTTTTGTACAGATGACGGCTGAAGAAACCTTCTCAATGATTCAAAACCTCATCACGAGCCCGACAGAGAATAAATTCCGAGCATATTAAGTAAGAGCCATGGCAGCCGTGTGAAGATTAACATTAAGTGGAAAAAGGGGACACTAATTCGTGAGCTGAGTGAATATATTCCATATTTTCTGGTGGATAAGATGCACCGGATGATAAGGTGCACGCCCAATGGTGTATTTTCAAATTTGTTCCATATACAGTGATACCTTGGCTTACGGACTTAATTGGTTCCCAGACAGACTATGTAATGGGAAAAGTGTGTATCCCAAAAAATAATTTCCCACAGGAAACCATTAAAAGAAAATAATCCGTTCCCAGGTCCCCATAAAACATAATTTTCTACTTTCTAATTTTCTAAGCCTTAAAACTACACGTTATATCATATTTTATGTATAATAAATGTGTGATGGCATTATAATTAAAGGAATAAACGGTACTGTCTCATAAAGTTGTTTTATTTACCTTTGTGATGCTCATTAAACTCAGCATTAAACACTAGTGCACCGTGTTCTACAGGAAACAAATTCCTTGTGTGTTCTACATACTTGGCAATAAAGATGATTCTGATTCTGATTCTGATTGATGAGGCACCTAACCTTCTTTCACCATGTTGAGGAATGATCCCTTGTAGGTGCTTTCTCTGCGATAATTTTACCTAGATCCTCATCAATTGTGTTCGGTTTAGCTGGTTTGATAGAGCATCAAGTGTACATATGACTGGTGCGGGTTGTTTGTGGAGCCTGATTGATGGGATATTTTAACCTTGTTAAAATATCCCATCTATATATATATATTATTTTTATATATTTTTTATGTTATTTTTTTTTGTAATTTTTTTTCTCAGCAAAGTGGACGCTTGCGCAGCATCTGACGGCATTCGGCAATGGGGCAAGTTTCGTCAGCTTTGTCACCAAACCCAAACTACTTGCTGGGGACAGAGAGTCGATGTAGCTTGGCACATCGGAAAAAGATAAAATCACACTACACACTCCGGTCTCAATTTTATTGTATGACTTGTAGTCTTCTCAGGCAATGTCACAAAGAGGGTACAGCATGTAAGTACTAAAGAATGAATGGCTCTCTGTGTCTTTGTGTTGTCATATTATTTGTTATTTATTTTTTACACCAAGATGGCGTTGCGAGAGTGGCTCCCTTTCCAGCAGCGCGTGTATTTTGTTTTTCTACATTTTTTCTTTCCTTTCCCCGTCCCGTCCTTTCATAACGTTGCTGCTTTGAAATATAAATGTCTCCACTGTGAGACGAATAAAGGTAGATCTAATCGAATCCAATCTCATTGTATTTCTTTTATTGACTCGTGGCCTTACTTTCTCTTCATTGTCTTGTATGTCTTCTTCCTTACTTATTTGCTCTATGGACTCTTTTACATAACTTCTCTCAGGGAACAGACTGATCCAGCGAATACGCAAAACACCTTGTGTCACAGGAACATTGAAGTGTAATGTGGGATACGGATTTTAGAAAAGCACACAATTTGACTGCGAACATTGTTATTCTCAAATGTGTTTCTAAAATTGTACCGACAACAAAATGTGTTTTTGAATATAAACACATTCGCACAATTGAAATATAGGATAGCATCATGAGTACTGTGTATTGGTGAGATTTCAAATGTATTAATAGTACTTTGGCATTCGACTCAGCATGATTCCGAGTCTATCTTAGTTTTACTCCCTGATGCTTTCTACTATCTTTATCACTGCTTTATTCCTGTACATGATAGCTGTCCATGTTAAGTGCTTTGTTACAGCTTAAGCTGTTCTTAAAGCGCTATATAAATAATTATTTATTGTATTTTATTGTAAGTTAAGAAGACAAAAGAGAGTTCTCGCAAAAATAATGCAAGGTGGCCAGAGTTGGAAGAGTGATTTGAACAATGCATTCGTGAACAAAGAACAGCTGGGAGAAGCCCCTCTCCACAAGGCCTTTGAGGGATGCACAAATGAACGTTTCCTGCCGTCGTCATCTTGAAGACTAATCAAAATGGCTGGATGAGTGAGAGAATGGTGTACGCAAAGTCAAATCAGCGTCCTTGTTGATCTGCAACATAAGTGTGACCATTTCACAGCCACAGTTGAAAAACACAGCACAGAAAATGAAATTGCAGCTTGCCATCTTTCATGGAAGATTAACAACTCAGTTCCAAACACTGGACAATGGTGGAAACTGGGCGTTCAAAGTTGAGGATGGACCGTTGTGATGCATGAGATCTGGCAAATGGACCAGTACTAACTCTCATACCACCAGATGTGAATGAATTGTGGATGTCTGATCTTAAATAATGGCTACAACCAATTCTCTGGAGAAAGTCTCTGCGAGTTTAGCTGTTGTCGTAGGTCAAAGCTTCTTCAGTCTGTGACGTCAGTTGTGTCGGCGCTGATTGATTGAAACTAAAAGATGTGCAGCTGCACACTTGTTTGCACCGACGCACGCACAGCATAGAGCAGCGGACTATCGAGTGCTGAAGCGTGCTTCGCTTGAGTTGTGTCATTTGTTTTCATTGTAGGCATTTTTTTTCTCAATTTTTGAGGAGGAACTTTGAGGAAAATTTGAAAAATCCGAAATTTCAGGAAAATCCGAGGACTTTGATCTCCCTTCTTTTAAAAATCACCATAGATCACAGTTTGTGTTCATGAATGTGACAACCAGTAAAAGCAGAGTTATCGTGCACAATTGGGCGTATAGCTGCTTCGCTGGTCCGATTCTTGTTGATCGTGTAGTTTGTCAGCAATCTTTTTTTACAGTAGTAGCAGAGGAAGGTGGCTAGCTTTTCCTTGTAGTCTGCTGGATGTTGCTGCGCCACAATAGCTCTTGGGCAATGGTTGCTTGGGGTGCTTCATAAAATGAAACAAAAAGGAAAAATGTTCAATTTTCATTTATTCTGCAAGAGTTCTTGCCCTCGATCAAATGGTGACGATCTAGACACTGTTTCCGGGCTGTTCTGTGAATGTGAATGCATTGCTGGAGTTGGTTTTCCATCATTGGCCACCATGTCATGCTTCTGCTTAAAATGAGTTTGTTCTCCTGCTCCATCAACAACAACTAAGAATAAGATGAAGAATAAGAAGAAGGAGTAGAAGTCGAAGAATAAGACGAAGAAGAAGACGAAGAAGAAGAAGAAGAAGAAGAAGAAGAAGAAGAAGAAGAATTTTTGGTGGTTCATACATTGACTTTTGTTTTCCTTTTCCTTTTCTTTTCTTTTTGGGAAATATGACAGAAATGATCTATTATTACACATTTTCAGGGATGCATTTGGGAAATTTAAAAAAGGCCCCCTTGTCTCTGCAACAGGGGGCCGAATTCTAAAATTGATCAGGGTAAATTTTACGAGATTGCCAAAGTATACTAAACTGATTGAAATAAACAAAAATACATTCATTGGAGCATGATGTGTCTAAAATGCAAATGAAAACCCATTATTTGAGTAAAATCTATGTTTCTAATATACCAACATTTTTTATTCAAAAACAGATTTAGCACAGTATTTCTTACTCGTGTCTTTTTAATTCATACACCCTACGATTGTCACATTCTGCCTTGCGTCAGGTCCGCGCCCCTCCCCTCCCTGCTCTTCCAGGCTCTCACACCTGATTCCAATCTCACGAATTGTGCCTTCTGACTATAAAAGTCACCCGGTTAGGCTCGGTATTCGCCGGTGTATTTCCTCAATCATGACTTTTCGCCTCACCGTACGCATGGTTGGTCCCGCTCGCTAGTTGTTGCCTCACTGTTCTGTTTTTCCCCCTGCGTGTCTCAGTAAAGCCTTTTTGAACTATACTGTCTCCATCGAGTATTTTGGATCCAGCTCCCCTTTTTTGTCCTACGAGATCTGTTGCCACTCCTCGTGCGGACGTGACAACGAAACCCACATTTATTCGGGAATTAAAAAGTGTCACGTGGAGTGACATTCCCGAATGTATTTGGGTTTAGGTTTTTCTTGCAGTGTATGCCTATAAAGCGCTGGTCAGACCTCTGGCAATGTTTTTTTCTTCCAGGGGGCAGCATTTGCTTTTTGTCAATGTTAGCGCTGTGTTACAGCTTCTGCTGTTGTTAGAGCACTATATAAATCAAAATGTATGTATTGTCTTGTATTTTGTACAGACACCTCTATTTCAAGCTCAGATAACTCCAGACACATAAAACTTCGAATTAACTTTTTTCTGAAGAAAGAAGAGAGTCTAAGGCTTTTATCACTGTATTGAATGTTTATGTAGTCCGAAAACTCAATACTCTGTGTGTACTGCAATTTGAGTGAAAATGACAAAAACCCTGTGTCACGTCCGCTTGAGGAGTGGCGACAGGACTTGAGGGACCACGGAAGGTGGTAAAGGTCGGATCCAAAATACACGGTGGAGACAGTGATTCCAAAAAGAGTCTTTACTTAGACACATGTGGCACAAAACAGAAAATCAGGCAAGGTAGAGAGCAATTACAAAACAGACCTGCGTGCGGATGGGTGACGGGGAACTTCCTGGAATACACCGACAACAACAGAACGGTAAGGGAGGCTTTTATAGCCAGAAGGCACAATTAAGGAAATGGGGAACAGGTGCGTGAGTCCGGAGAGCCCGGAAGGGAGGGGCCCACTCCAGGAGCAGAGGAGGAAGAGACAGGAGGGGAGGGGCACGCCCCTGGCGGCGACGAGGATGTCAAATCCTTGCACTGCTGTTGACACATTTTTGCACAGCGTGTGGCAGTGAATGAGTGAAAAAAAAATCTTTACTTTGAAGATTTCCAATGTACTGCAACAGCTCTGACATCATTCTCGTTAGCCACTAAATTTGAATCATTAACAGCAGTTTGCTGCAATGAATGTTCAATGTAAATACTGCAATGCACCATGGGTAAATGAATATTCGATTATCTCGTTCGGGAGTTTTCGGCAGAACACAGAGAAGCCAAAAATATCCTCTATCACGACTTTGGAACCCACCGAAAGAAATGCAATGTGATTTTGGCTAGATATCAGGAAGGCCAGATGACAGAATGTAAGTTAAAAACAAACAGTTTTCAATTGCTGTTTAACTAAATGTATTTCTTTGGCTTTTTAGCAGAAGTATGTCATATGTGGCACGGTTTATGTAGCAATATGCGCTAATCGGAATAGACATGCGCCGTTGCTGACGCAGTGGACTTACAAAGTTGCGCCAGGGGCTGTCTGTCAAAATGCGTAAATGGCGCAAGGGCTTGGCTCAGGTGCATCCCTGCAATTCACTCGGCCTTTTGTGAAAATAGTATTGACCACCTTGTTAAATCATCAATTAACTGTGGCTAATCAAATCTTTTGAAACACTGACTGCATTTTCACTGGCTATGCTGAAGCTTGATAACCGTGAGATCCGTTCAATCAAGAAATCACTTAAATAGAACCTTTCAGCCTGGCGTGAACAAATTAAAAAACAGAGGAGTGAGTAAGTGACTGTCAATCTGCATAGGCAAGATACAAATCAACCCTTATCAGACTCCAGCGAACACAGTGTGTTCCATTGTTTACGAGTGGAGAAAACATGGAACAGTGGTGGACCTTCAACAACTTTCCAGCCAACAAAAAGTACCCGAGGGTACAGCAACGACTCATCTAGAAGGTCATAAAGACACCCAGGACAGTATGGAAAGAATTGCTCCCCTTGTCTCACTTAGGCTTGCTGTACATGACTCAGCAATAAAAAATATATTGAGCATAGTGGCATCCAAGGAATAGACGCTGCTGACTAAAAAGAACATCAAGGCTTGTTTTTTTTCTTCAAAATATAAGGAAGAATTATCAACATTGTCGAATTCTGACTTGAATCTGATGGAAATGCTGTGTAATCACCTTAAAAAGGCCATTCATGTTTGAAAGCCCTCAAGTGTTGCTGAATTCAATCAATTCTGGAAAGACAAGACAAGTGGGCAAAAATATGTCCCTAAAGATGTGAAAGACTCATTGCCAGTTCGGAAAAAAAATGTGATTTCAATTGTGTCACGGTTTGCAAGGTGGTGATGGCGGGTGCGGATCCCAAGAAGCAGGCAGGAGGGAGCAGGAGGTTGTTTGACAAATGGTATTAAAATAAAGGTCAGCAGGAACAAAATGTAAAACATCAAAATGATCTGAACAGAAAAAATACAAAGTATCAAAAGAAGACCAAGTGTAAAAGTCCGCCAATGTTAAACAAACACATGCACAGCATACAATGCATGCGATTGCAGACAAAGCATGCAACAAACATGCAGCAAACAATGAACCGACACCGGATGGTCGTGCCGGGTGTCCTTTTAAGTGTCAGTGATTAAAACGACCAGCACCTGCGAGGCTGCAGGCAGGGCTGACGTCGCTTCCCGTTGGTCGCCAATCTGATCGGGACGACCAGCACCTGTGCAGGTGCAGGCGGGGCCTATAGCGCCCCCGTTGGTCACCAACCAGATCATGACAGTACCCCCCCTTCAAGGGGCTGCTTCCAGAAGTCCGAACAGTCTCCCAAAAGGTCCACTCGCCAGGGAACAATGGTGGTGACGGCTACCGCTGCCTCTCCAGCATATGACGGGCGGCGGCATGACGGGAACGGGACTCGGCCTGGGGTGGACGAAGACGCGGCACGGATCTTCGTGGGCGTGAATGCGATCCCTCTCGCACATTCACGCGACGACGCATGGCTCAACGTGGACGTCGAACCGCCAGGCGCAGAATGGCACCCCGTACGGCCATATGGGACCAGCTCTCGGCAGGACGCCGACGTGGGCGTGAACTGCCCGGCACCGGGGAAACGAGACCAGTCCTGAGCCGTTCCGGGATCCAGCGGTGAGTGGGGTCTCGGACTGACGTTGACGCGGACGTTGCACGGCTCGTCGTGGATGAGACTCAATTCGTCATGCACGACGACAGCGTGGCCGGACGTGGGCGTACACTGCCAGACACCCAGTGTCACCCTGGACGGCCACCTGGAAGGAGGTCTCGGCCGGACGTTTACGTGGACGTTACAGCTCGTCGAGTGATGCAATTGAAACTCGACGAGGCTTGGGCTAACGTGGACGTAGCATTGCCAGGCACAGGGTGGAAATGAGACGGGTCCGATGTACCTGCGGGATCCGATGGTTGGCCGGTTCATTCTGTCACGGTTTGCAAGGTGGTGATGGCGGGTGCGGATCCCAAGAAGCAGGCAGGAGGGAGCAGGAGGTTGTTTGACAAATTGTATTAAAATAAAGGTCAGCAGGAACAAAATGTAAAACATCAAAATGATCTGAACAGAAAAAATACAAAGTATCAAAAGAAGACCAAGTGTAAAAGTCCGCCAATGTTAAACAAACACATGCACAGCATACAATGCATGCGATTGCAGACAAAGCATGCAACAAACATGCAGCAAACAATGAACCGACACCGGATGGTCGTGCCGGGTGTCTTTTTAAGTGTCAGTGATTAAAATGACCTGTGCCCCGCCTGCACCTGTGCAGGTGCAGGCGGGGCCGACAGCGTCCGCCATTGGGCGCCAACCAGATCATGACAAATTGCTGCCGAAGACAGGTTATATTGCATTGGTTTTCACAATGTCATGAAAGACGATGGTCTTTCATTACTGTAATGACAACTTTGCAGTTTAAACAGTTAATTTCCCGTTGGCTTCTAATTAAATCATCAATATTGTTTACAAAAGGTCTCACCAGTGCAATTAGGATCCCAAAAATACAGAATCAAATGGGTGCTAAAAAGCCCTCAGGGAAAATGTGACTGATCCAAGGATATGCCATGCAGTTCTCCTTATTAGTCAGCCTCTTCGATTTATTTAACTGCTGCCGCAGATGAGGATGCAGACTTTTTCGTTTACCTCCTTGTCTTTTAAAATATGCTTGATCATCAACATAACAGGCATGTAGGGATGATGAAGTAGCCTTTCGCTCTTGACGATAATTCAGTAGCTGTGTGTTATTTATTTTTTTTCAGGAAAGGGAAAGAAAGACTGAGAAATTTTAGCCAGAGTGGTTAAGATAATTCAAGATTGTATGCCCAGTGGCAGTGGTGCGAAGCCCAGCTCAGCAAGCAACACAGATACATGTGCACACACCGATGTTCCGCGCGCATCCACTAAGTCTTGACTGTGGGTAAAAAAATAAAATAAAATAAAAAAAACAAGTTCAGTCAACATGTCATAATCACCTTAGACAAGCCTGGATATCACCTTTTTTCAAAGACAATAAAACAAAAGCAGAAACCACAACAACACATTAAAAATCTGAAACCACTGGGAGGACAATGGCCCCTTGCAATGGACTTCGATTCATTTTTCGGAACCAGTCTGTCCAACGGAAAACTCACTCTCATGTTAGTGGTGGCCGTGCTATCATCTATTCAGTGTGTGATGGTAAACGTGCTTTACACGTCACATGATCAAACTGCCAGTTTTTGACGCTCACATTTTTACATTCCCCTACCACCGTCAGTCACAGTGATCATTGATCATTTATAATAGGCAATGACATACAGAAAATAGAAATCATATTTCATGTGATACGAACAAATGAAAAAATAAAATACACGTATAAATACATTTTGTCATTCACATTTTGGTCCAGGTCAGTGAATTATTTAACCCTGATCGGGGTAATTATTCAGATAGATTTATGCATTCGTATGTGTGCTTGTACGTGCGTCTACGTGTGTGTGTGTGTGTGTGTGTGTGTGTGTGTGTGTGTGTGTGTGTGTGTGTGTGTGTGTGTGTGTGTGTGTGTGTGTGTGTGTGTGTGTGTGTGCGCGTGTGTTTGAATGTGAACGTGTGCGTGTAGTCATAAAAATAGAAACGCAGAAAATCATTGTAATGTTCACCACGCACTGCTCATTTGAGTGATTACTACATTATCAATCAAGGGAGCAGAACCATTCTAGCTGAAATATTGAATAGAAAAGTATGTATCTCACTAACTAAAGGGTTTGTGGTAGATTGAGCAATGATTCATAAATTCCTCCGCCAGATCAATTAATTTGGGTGAAAAAAAAATCTAATTTCGTTCGGGCAGGGGAATAACGTATTAGCATATTGCAAATATATCACTGCTATTTCCCTCTCTTTCTCCAGCTATAAATCGCGAAAACCTAAATATTTAAACTTACAGTGTGTGACCTTCGAGCTGCGCACTGAATTGGATTTAAAAAGCTCTATTCGGAAAATGTCAAGCAAATAGATGGCATGTCAAGTCATGCGTAAATGCAAGAGTCTTGGATCCAGTTCGAATTTAATTCCAAGGGGCGGCGTGCGCTTTTGCGCTCGTTTGTCATCACCAAATCAGCTCACGACCCCCAAAGAAGAATTTAGATGCTGCCAGCCACGTCGTAAAATGATCAGTTTATTTAAATTGCAGCCGTGCGATACAAACTGCAGGTAGTTGATTCAAGTTTGACTTACGCTGCTGTTTAGTCCTGACCAGTAGACGACAGCGTGATTATGTGCCGAGTCCCCAGTCAGGGCGAAAGTACCGCTGATGATTTTTGGCTCATCGTGCTGTTTATTTCCTCTGCAGTCGTCACTGTTCTTTCTTAACTCCGCTCGATTCAACCCAGAAGACGCGCCCCGTTCTTCCGAGGTACCGGAATTCAGGTCTGCTTCCCCAGTTGGTTCACTTTGGCGCAGCTCCGCAAACTCGGGGTTGTTTCTCTTCGCCCTCAGTAGTGCAGCGCCATCACCAAAATGTTGGTTTGATGTGCCGAAGCGAGTTTGTGCGTTGAACCTTCCTGTAGTTTCCCTTAAATCGGGTGAATTTTCTTGGTCTTTGTTCTTTCCAGAATTTTGTCGAGTAATCCCGAGTTCCCTAAACTCCACTTGGATGTTTTTAACATCGTGTAGTCCGTCTTTAGGTTCAGCGCGTAATTCATCGCCGTGAAGTTGAACAAGGGCCCGGCGAGATGCGTAACTTATCTCCGCCTTCGTATTTCGGACGGAGTGAGCAGCTATCATGAACCAGACACCCAGAGCAAAGTGCAAGACCGGGCAGAAGCCAGTCCACGTCTCCATCGCTGACAGAAATTTGGGGTGGATGAAGCTCAGGAATCCTTCCTTTTCCAACACCTGAAGTCCTCTCTCTCAGCTCGGCAAAGAATAACTGACGCGCGCGTTGTCCGTTTGCTGATTTCAGTGTGGTAAGTGCTATTCAGCGTCCAAGAATATTTGGTGAGGAAAGCCACACATTGTAGGGAGGAGCTGTTGCGCAGCCAGCTGCCTAGTGCGCGCCCGGAAGGGACGGGGAGTGGGGGGGAGGACGACGACAGTGAACGCTCACCTATTTCTTGTTTCCTCCTGTGGAGATCAGACCAATGCAGCCATATGTGCACATGGTGATTTTTTTATTTATATTAATTCAAATGTTGAATTAAATGCCCAAGTGCGTCGGTATTAATTGTCTTACACTACAATAATACATTTCATCTGTAAATTATAACAGTAAATACTGTATTCCCTAAGCATATCCCCACATATCCCATAAGCATCGTTATATCGATATTCCCGGGAGTCTGAAAATATCAATATTGTAGCCGTTGAGGAAAGAGCACACACAACTGAATGTGGAGACGTGTTTATTCCAACGGCTGGATGAAATGCCTGAAATATATGTAAACCCGCCCCCTCCCGTGCACCTGCTGGGTGAAATGCCTGGTCCCCCCCCCCCCCCCCCCCCCCCCCCCCCCCCCCCCCGAACACCCAGAAAGAAGGTCAAGGTGAACATTTTGCAGGGGGCTTGACCAGCCTGCCAAAATGACGATGCAGTCCTTCGGTGGTGAAGGTGAACTCATTCGGGCAGGTGATTTGACACGCAAGGCATTCAAATGAGAGAGTTTCCGGGACTGGCAGTTGAATGACTTTCCAGTTCTCGTGGTAGAATATCGCGAGACCGCATCCGTGGCCCGAGAGGCGGGGTTTTGAAAGGTAAACAAACCCTGGTGGCGTCGTGTCGTTCAACTGGGAAAAAGTCCCCCGCCGTTTCCCAGGTCTCATTCAAGCAGAAGAAGTCCAACTTACGGTAACTAACTATGTCCTGGATAAGACAACCCTTTCCTGTAAGCGAGCGGATGTTCAGGAGGCCGAAGTTGACGCTGGTGGTGTCGTCATTTTGAGGGGCATTGGTCGACTTAGCCAGGCCAACACGGTGTTCCACGGAGCGGCTGTACCCTCTGAGTGGCCGGCGGAAAGATGACCACAGGGAGGTGATATCCTTGGAGACGTCGAGGTGAAAGTCTCGACGTAATCCGCTATGGATATACCTTCGGGAAGGGCGACGAGCGATTTTCGGGAATTGGAAAATCGCCTGCGGCATGCTCGTCCATCGGGAGCAGAGTTTGAGCAGCTCTGCCGCCGAAAACTGCAGCCGTCCAACAGGTCAATGGAGGAGCGACATGATATCAACCAGTAACGTCCAGTGACAGGCAGCGTCCAGGTTAGCCCTCAACAGCAGGTACAGGTGGGTGGAGATGGTACGTGTTCTCGTTTGTGATCCGGATAAACGACCGGAATCACGAGATGATCCGACAGCCAAAACGGATTGGAATTCGGCCATCAGTTCCTCTGGTGGCTGTTGGGTATTTCCAGACTACTTGGCCCCAAGTAGTTTGACTGTAGCCGGGATGCCAGGGTGTAAGAGGATAAATAGATTCAAAAATTCGCCGACGCCACTCCAGGGGACGAGTGCGACCCGTAGACACATCGCAGAGGAGCGCGGGACCCCCTTCATATAGTGCCACCTCCTCAAGCTTAGGGCCGTGCCTGCTGCCTAGAGTGCGTGGATGTCCTGATCCCCAGATTGGGCGGTGGCCATCACTGAAAAATCCACCTGGACTGGACACACAATCTGCAACAGGGTTACACTTGCCGAATGTCTGTCGTAAATTCTGAAATGGCTGCTAAATGTCGTTGCTGTCGGACCGACCACGGTCCAGTTACATTCGACATGTGAGTGTGACAATGCGAGTGGTTTGTGATCCACATATGCGGTGAACCGGCGCCCCTCGAGGAGGAAACGAAAATGGCGCGTTCCAAGATGGAGTGCTCAAAAACTCTTTGTCGAAAACACTATACTTGCGTTTGTTATCTTGCAAGGCCTGCCATTCGTTTTCCACAAGCTGCTGGACCACAGCCCCTACGGCAACATCAGACGCATCGGTAGTCAAGGCCACCGGTGCGGTTGAAATCGGGTTGCCAGAAGAGATGCTTCCGTGGCTCGTTGAAAGGACTGTGCTCGTTGCGGGGGCCACTCGATGGGGTCATTAGCCTTCTTTTTTCTCAAGGCACCATAGAGGGGTTGTAGGTTCTCGGCTGCGTGAGGGAGGAACGGGTTGTAAAAAATAACCATGCCCAAAAACTCCTGCAGAGCCTTAACTGTGGCCGGGCGGTGGAAATCCACCACTGCCTGCACTTTGGCAGGAAAGGGGATGGCACCCTGTGGAGAAATGTGGTGCCCCAAGAAATCGATCTTGGACAGACCAAATTGGCACTTCACAGGGTTAACGACAAGACAGTGCGAATCAAGACGCTTGAAAACCTTCGTTAAGTGTGACAGGTGTTCCTCCGGTGAAGGGCTAGCCACAAGGATGTCATCGAGATAGACAAATACAAAATCCAGGCCTCGCAAGAATGAGTCCATCAAACTTTGAAAGGTCTGTGAGGCCCCCTTCAGGCCAAAAGGCATGCGGAGAAATTAAAAAAGGCCAAATGGGGTTATTACCACAGTTTTCGGCACATCCTTTGCCCATACCGGCACCTGGTGATAAGCGTGAACTGAATCAACTTTAGAAAAAAATCAAGGAGCCGGCCAAACGTGTGGAAAAAGTCTGGGATGTGCGGATTGGGGTAACGGTCATGTGTGGTTATATTGTTTAGCCAACCAAAATCACCGCACGGACGCCAAGAACCGTCACTTTTGGGCAGCATGTGTAATGGTGAGGCCCACGGGCTGTTGGAACGCCTCACAATGCCCAAGCGCTCCATCGTCGCAAACTCCCTTATTGCCATTGGCAATTTTGCCGCGTCGAGGCGACGAGCGCGGGCAAAAACTGGCGAGCCGACCATGGGGATGAAATGCTCTACGCCGTGTTTCGTCTCAGAATTGGAAAAGGCGGGAGTAGTTAACGACGGGAAATCGGTCAGCAGACGTTCGTAAACGTTACCTGACGTTAAATAATTTGCGTGTGTTAACGCTCCGATCCCTCCAGCCTCACACGGCAAAGTCGTGAAAGAGATGGCGTCAGTCAAACAATGAATGATTATTGGAACTGTGATCAAGGCTACAATAAAGTTCCACTTGAATTCCCGTCCATGGAAGCACACAGTCACCAACCTGGAGCCAAAGTTGGCGATGGGCGAGCCGTTAGCCGCGCACAGGGGAGGCCCGCATCCACCGTCTTTTCCGCGGCGGTGGGCGTCAGCAGGCTTACTTGTGCCCCGCTGTCCACCAGAAAACGTCTTCCTCACGAGGAGTCCCGTGATGAAAAGCAGCTCGCTTTCGTTGCCGGCGCCCAAGACTGCTGGTGGTTGCCGGGCGTTGGAGATTCCCGGAGCCTCGTAGGAGCAGGGGTGTACACAGCGTCGATCCTTGGCGCCGAAAAGCCGGGAAAAGCCAAAAGGAAAATAAGAAGAAGATTAGTCCCTGGAAAGTCTGATACTGATCTTAATACTGATCCATTATTTTCTATTTGGAATGGCATTGTAAAATAAAAAAAGTAACAATAATACATGTCATAACCAGTGGCGGGCCGTGCATATCACCCCTAGGCCTTCAGTCATGCTACGTCTGAATCAATCCAAGCTGTGACAGTAAATAAAAAAAGTGTGGTGTGATTTACGAAATGGTCCTCTAAGACTGTCATTAAACTGTTTGAGTTTTTGAGCATTTCTAACCTTTCTTAATGATGTCCATTTTTATCTATCCGTCTGTCCGTCTGTCCATCCGTCTGACCGTCCGACCGCCTGTCCGTCCGTCCATCCGTCTGTCTGTCTAGAACATCAATATTATTTTTTTTAGGGTTGGATGTTGTACTTTGGAATAATTTGATGGACAGCCCTCCTTAACAGCAAGTCATGCATCAATACAGGAATGGGCAAATTTGGGCACTGTCAAACATATTTTTTAACATCCTACGAGTGTGATGAACGGTCAATTGGTAAATGAGGGATGCTCTATTTTTTAAGCTTTTCTTGCTATGACATCAACCATTTGTTCTTGGTTGGAGAACTAATAAAAAGATAAGACTTTTATGTTGGGGAATAGGGACTCGGCTCGATGTGTCTCCCTTGCTCCTTCCAATAATTTCTCCTGGTAATAGTGTAACCTTGAGCCATGTGGAGGCTTTCTAGGATGGAATGAGAAAGGACATGTCGCAGGTAAAATGAACCCTTTGCAATCATGCTGCAGTTGTCTTGAGAGCCTCACATTGATGGTATCTGTCAGGAGACACATTTCCTCAGAATTAAAAAGCCATCCAAGCATCAAAACCTTTGAATATTAAGATGTATTTCCTTCCTGGGAATACCAGTGAATAGGTTCATGTGTGTATCACTCTGTGTACAATTGTTTATATTTGTTCTACACAGAAAAGAAGAACTATAAGTTTGTGCCTGTATTGTTTTGTCAATGGGCAACGGAATCCAACCCCTAGTCACAAAATAACACACTTTATTCTTTGCCTTTTGTAATACTTTGTGCATGGAATTTGAATCCAACCGATGCTGTAACAAAAGCCTGACATTCAGATTTTTTGGGGGGGGTGGACATTGCCGATTCCAGTTCTGCACAGTTAAAATAAACAAATAAATACATAAATAAACCACAGTAAACAAATAACTGACAGGTAGCGCAATACCATCACGCGCTGGCTGTCCAAAATTGTCATTTGCGTTTGTGAATAAACAGTTATTTTGTATCCTCATTTTGTGCCATGCTGTAATATTCTCTGTTAAGATAAATGAGGCATGCTGAATGTTGAGCGGATCTGGCAATGCAGCCACAACACTACATATGGTCCTTTGACAGCGATAAAAAAATAGTTCTTAATGCTGAGAAAAGTGATTTCTCTCTGTGCTCCGGAAAATAAACATCCTACTTGTTCAATCGAAACAAGAAGGACCATCTCGAGTATTTATTCTACCAAATACATCCCAAACACGCTGCAGATCTCCAGTAGCGGTCCCAGCTGTAGAAAGGAAAGGGTCTGGCAGTCGTGGTCATAAATGCGGGTGGTCGTAACTCCCACCGGTCGTAAATCGGATGTTACCTGTACCTCGTGATCAAGCAGCTAGCATCTGTAAATCATGTGTGTCTGGAATATTCTGTAAATAAACCCTTCGAAGGTACTGTTCATCGACTCCAGCCTTTATTGAGATTGCCAAAATCCACATCATCCGATATTAACGAAAAAGCGCAGGAAACAAGGCCACGCTCCTCCAACAAATGGTGACCCTGACGTGAGGTATTTGTCAACAGACAGAACGTGAGGCACCCAACAGATTTGACAAGGTTAAGAGGATAATTATCCTCCAAATTGATCTTCTGCCTGTTGGCTGAAATCAAGGTAAGATTTACGTCCTTAATCAATATTCTAAAAAGTTTAATTGTGGCTGGACGAACAGTGGAATGAGCAATTGTTATTATTCTTATTTATTTATTTTTGGAAAGGTTGTTACGTTCTCGCAAAGAATCATAGAAACTATAAGTCCGAACGAAGAGTAAAAAGGATCGGGTGTTTTTGCAAAAAGAGTCAAACACCTTTGAAGTAAAGATTAGCGTACGCAGGGGGTACGATCGGGGCCAGGTACCTTTGTGAGGAGGATTGAGTGCTTTTGCTAAATTAACG
Organism: Hippocampus bargibanti; assembly: GCF_051943395.1. Taxonomy (NCBI): domain Eukaryota; kingdom Metazoa; phylum Chordata; class Actinopteri; order Syngnathiformes; family Syngnathidae; genus Hippocampus; species Hippocampus bargibanti. The sequence goes on along the minus strand of NC_142743.1, from coordinate 1,005,201 downwards.
ATCAAGTACTTTAGGATTGATTTTTTTCGAGTACTTTTGAAGGAAAATTGAGGTTTCGAGCACTTTTGTGAGTCTGATGTTCGAGTACTTTTGTTGAAATTATTGCAAGTACTTTTGAAGGTTTCGAGCGCTTCTGATAAATTAAGCATCGGCCCTTTTGATTGGGTTGTATCAAGTACTTTGAACACTTTCAAAAAATTTGAAAACCAAAAAGTGATTTTGAGGGAAAGTTCAATAGGGAAAGTGAATGGTTATATCTGTGGCATACACCTGACCTAACCATTCCGAATGAGTGTTGTTGTGCTGGGTGAGAAAGTGAGGAATGCGTGTGATGTGTGTGGAGCGATTAAGAGAGAGAAGAATGAGAGATGGAGAGAGAACGGATTAAAAAAAATGTAAACTGTGTGAATGGAGGCTCGCTACTTTATCCCAACAGAGAATTTGTTGAGGAAAAATGATTAGACTAATCAGTAAAAATGTTGACCGCCGGATGAAATGGACAGAGGGTCTTAATAAGAAAATCGTTTTTAAAAAAGTTCATAAATAGCTTTTAATATCTAATTATGTGGATATCATCATATACATTTTAATATATTTTTTTTTTGACTAACTGAAAAACACATAAGTGCACCTGCCTGAATACAAAGGAACTGTATAAAATTCTGCTTAATTGTCAGGATATTGGGTATTTTCTTGTTGGCCTCATGTTGGGGGGGGGAGTCAATTTTTGAAGGAATGCAGAAAAAGATAGCGGCTTTTTCGACAGTAGTGGTGTGCATGTGTGTGTGTGCGTGCATGCGTGGGTATATCTTATTTGTTGTATTAAGTTCATCATGTCTACTTGATATCTAATTTAAAACAGATTCTTTACTTACAGACAGTGTATTGTAGGTGTTTCAAATACCTGACATGTTTCGCCGTCTACTTCCGCCTTCGTCAGACGAAGGCGGAAGTAGATGTGAAGTAGATGTTTTAAATTAAAAAAAAATATCTTATTTGTGTTTAGCGTTATTCTATGCAGCTCATGATGTGAATTTGAATGTGCATTTCTGAACATTGGTAACCTCTGTCAACTGAACTGCATTAGTGCTCAAAATGTGTCCTGTGTGTGTGCGCAAGAGAGATGATCCAGTCTCAAAATATGTCTTGTGTGTATGTGTGTGAGAGGAGGTTTGAGAATGAAAGGGTGTTATTGTTGACAAAAAGTAGACATTTGTTTTACTATGTTGGCCCGGACACCCCTAATGTGCCAGTTTGTGGGTGCGTTGTTGGATGAGGTCAAGTGGTTTTGTAGGTGACTCGATAAAAACATTGGAGATATTTAGCTTGGTTGAATGTGTGTTTTACTAATATTTGCATATGTGTAGATAAATGCGACTCTTGACTGGACTCATTGCATATTTTCTCACTAAATGTGAGGGGGTTGTATTTAAAGTAATCATGGGGAGACTTACTACCACCAATTAAGCTTAGTTTTTCAACCAGTTGAGGTGGGAAGTTTAGTGTGTTGGAAAGAAATAAGAGAGAAAGAGACTACATTTCGCTGATTGTTCCTACATTCCTGACTAACGACTGGCCTGTTTTCCCCCTTCCCTCCGGTATCACCTCATCAGCATTACGAATGTTGTCTAACCTGTTTCGCCTAAGCAGGCTATTGTATGAACGATCCAAATTGAACTAGGAAAATACTAAATTTGCGAATTAGGAGACTTAACATAGAGATAAAAATCAAGCAGTCAGAAATAGAAACTTATTATCAGCGATTACAAACTAAACTTACCCACAAAATCTATCAGGAAGTGTGTGAATTTACTAAATCAGGATACATGAGGCACCACAGCAAAACCAAAGAGAGATAAAAGGGTAAATTTCAAAAATTACTTTGACTGAAACAATCTCAGCTACTGGTAAACACGCGAAAAATTGGGAATGAGCAGATTTCAAGGGAGAATTGGATCAAAAATTTGTCAGACAGAGATCTCTCTGAGACAGAAAAGGCTGTACTAACCAAAGGTTTAAATTTCTCAGTAACTCCTAAAACAATACCTACAATGGATTACATCACAGCTACTGAATCGGCTATTAAAAATAACAAACTTTCATATGCAGAGGCAGATGATCTACGCATTAAAATATCAGCCCTTCTCAGTAGTGCCAAACTACCTCCGTCCAACATAACATTAGAAGAGAGAAAGGCGTTAATTACTCTACAAAAAGACAAAAATATTACTATTTTGCCAGCAGACAAGGGCAGATGCACAGTGCTTCTCAACACATTGGATTATGAAGACAAAACAAATAGGTTAATCAGTGATTCTAATACTTATGAGCAACTAAAAAGGGACCCTTCCAATAGATACAAGAAAGAAATGATAGACTGTCTCCAAAAGTTAGAGAAAGGAAAACATATAGACAAACAGATGTATTTTAGATTATACCCGAGAGAGGCCACGCCATGTATCTATGGCCTGTGTCAAGGTAACGCGCCTCGTCAGGCAGGAGAAGAGGCCCAAAAATAAAAAGAAATGAAATTGGATGGAAATTGGATTGGTTTAAGTCCTTCTGAAATTCCCAATTCGGCCACTAGGTGGGGACAGAGGGATCCTAGCTCAGCCTCAGGCCAGATCAATATAAACCAGTCATAATATGGTAAAAATGTAACTGCTAAAATAAAGCATTCCAAAGTCAATGCCTTATAAAAAGCCATATGAAGATGATTATAGAAATTGACAACTTATAAAAAATTGACCACGTGTAAAAGAAGTGAATTTTATAAAAAGAAAAAGCGTTCTTTTTCTTCATACATATTTCCTTTTTATTTAATCAGTCGTTGCGAGACAACAAATAAAGGAGCAGAAATAAAAATGCTTACGCTTACGCAATGCTTTGTAACCGCTTGGAGTGAAGAATATTGCCTTGTGATCATTGCAAACCTCCCTGCAATGTCATATGATGTGGAACAAAAGAAAGAACATAAACGGGAGTCATATACAAGCAATACACAAATGCATATATATGTTATAACCAGCTGCAAAACGCTTTAAGAAAAAAATATCTATCATCGGAAAATTGAATCAGCTCACATGATATGAGTCAGCCTCGCTTGAGATGCGAGGTCCAACTAGATCAAACCAGTTCAAGCCAGAAAAAGGACAGAGCGGCATGATCCCTCCCTCCGGAGAAGACCACCCACATGTCCTGGAATGAACTTTACTCTTTACTGTGAATACCGCCTACGTGTCCTGGAATGAACTGTACAGCCTCCTGAGAGGACCGCCCTGCGTGTCCTCAATTGAACTGTACTCGCTCCTCCCGGCTTGGAGGAGGAGATGTAATCTTCCATGACCTCATGTGACGAATGGTATAAAACAGGAACGATTGCAAAATCAAAGAAGACAACGGGAGAAGCGGGAAGAAGAAGGAGATAGCGTGCGGTCAGCGAGCCTTCGGGCTCCGTGACCAAGAAGACGGCAACCCTTCTCCCTTAGACTTAGGGGGGGCCCAAGTGAGATGGGACCACGGATGTATTCAGGCTCTGAAATCCGTCGGGCATGGACCGGCCCGACGGCATCAACACATACCTGAATCTCCAGGGAAATGGCCAGGAACTATAGAGAATCCGGGGATTCGAGAGCTCGCGGGCGAGATGTGTCCAACGGCACGGGCTCAGAGTCTCTTCTTGGTCCATTTCCTTTCCCTTTTGGTCTCACGAAGGCTTCTTAGAAAAAAAAGTGTAATTTTAGTTCAGCCGAAATTGTGGATTTATCAATTTTTTTCCAATTTGAATTGGACTTAATTTGAAGATTTTTGATTGATGGAATTACGAGAGATCGCCTCACAGGAGCGGGCTCGAGTTCGTTCCGGAGTGGTAAGAAATCAAGTTCCAACAATCGATAAAAATTACCATTAAAGAATTAGGCATGCTGTCTCGGAGAGCGTTTCTAGACCTGATCAATCTGTGAAGGGTTAATTGATGATAGACAAAAGCATAACCGCATAGAAAAGATGATTTTATTAAAATTTGTGATTATTATTTTATTATTTTATTTTGATTGTTATAAAAATGTTTTATTCATGTATCCTTTTTTTTTCCTTGGTAGAATCGACAAAAAATGTAATTGGCATTAAAAGGTTGTGAATTCCGGGATCGCAGTTGTGAAATACCGGTTCCGCATCGTGTGAGAAAGGAAATAAAACCCGTTGATTATATAAGCGCGAGTCATTGTCGTCTCTGAAAAGATATCAAGTGATCCCATCGGTTCCAACCTCCTAATGAATAATAATGAATAAATAATAAATAATAAAAATGAATAAAAGTGTGAAACGGCGAGAGGCACTGTCCGTTGCGGCGGTTTCCTCTTTTTGTGAATCGACGTTTAAAAGTTTCAAAGCAATTTTTATTCCGGCTCGTGGGTTATCTCCGTAAACCTACGAAAAAACCCCTAAAAAACAACCCGAATGATCGTAACAACGATGATTAAACCTTATCCAGGTCTTATACCAATTGCAACAGCGTGAAAAATATGAGGAAGCTGCCGCAAAAGCGCAGTTTCCGTTTCCCGAATTTCCGATTCTGAAAAAAGAATGAAAGCGGCGGGCCTTGGGAAGCCCGGAGTCCGCTTCTTTCGCGGTTACTCGTCGGAGGAGAAGAAGGTACGGAGGAAGACCGGGTGGACTGTGCAAAAGAAGTTAGGATTATTTAATTCGGGGCAGTGAGAACGTGGACAAATTTCTCTCTGCGATCGGCTCGCGTAAATAAAGGGAAGTCGGAAAGGAGGAACTTGCGGTCGCCGCGGCCGAGTAGGGCTGAGTGGCGGAGCGGCGGAGGAGCGCCGTGCGCGCGCGCCCTTCCTCGTCTCGCTCGCGCAATTTCTCTCACTCTCGCGGTCCCGCTTCCCTCGAACGCCCGTTACCGGGAGGGCCGAACTACGGGGATAAAAAAATCAAAGGAGGGGCGGGAGGAAGGAGCGAGCGTTCCTTCCCCTTCCTCGTCCCGATTTCCCGATTCTATATAATAACCCCGTCGCTGACACCTGCCAAAAATACATAAAGAAGGGTTCCCCCTCAGACCCATTGTTTGTAGCATTGACTCCTCTACATACAATGTAGCCAAATATTTAAAAACTATCTTAGCTTCGTTGGTTGGTAACAGAGAATATCACGTAGAGAACACCACAGGGTTTGTAGAGAGGATGAAAGACCTTATATTGGAACTTGAGGAAACTTTGGCATCTTACGATGTGACTTCTCTCTTTACATCTGTCCCAACCCCAGCATGAGTCTCAGTGGTGAGGACGAGACTGCTGTCGGACGTTTCTCTGCGTGAAAGAACCAAACTTAAACCGGATCACATCTGCCAATTTTTGGAAATCTTCCTTAATACTACGTATTTTCAATTTAGGGAGAAATTTTACAAATTCATGGTTGTGCTATGGGCTCACCAGTTTCACCCATAGTGGCTAATCTGTACATGGAAGAGATGGAGAAACAGGCCCTCACATCCTTCCCGGGGACAAAACCTAGACACTGGTTTAGATATGTGGACGATACTTTTGTCATAATTAAAAAAAAGAAATTCAATCCTTCACAGATCACCTCAACTTGGTAGACATTAAATTTACTCGTGAGGACATTAAAGATCCTCTCCTCTTTCATCTAGAACTGCTTCATGTCATCACAAAGAGGGTACAGCAAGTCCTGAAGAATGAATGTCTCTCTGTGTCTTTGTTTGTCATATTGTCTCTATGCCGTCATATTATTTGTTATTTAGGTTTTTTTTTTGTTCTTTTGACTTCAAGACGGCGCCCCGAGAGTGGCTGCCTTTCCAGCAGCTCATGTATTTTGTTTTTCTACTTTCATTCCTTTCATCACTTTGCTGCTGTGAAATGTAAATTTCTCCACTATGAGACTAATAAAGGCATATCCAATGCTCCAATGCTCCAAAGAGAACCAACTAGCCTTCTTGGATTGTAAAGTAATTATAAAAGAGGACAGCGCGCTAAAAATAGAAGTCTTTAGGAAGGCTACGCACACTGACCAATACTTACTTTTTGATTCTAACCACCCTTTACAACACAAACTAGGAGTTATCAGAACCCTCCAGCATAGGGCTAAACTAATACCAACAAGCATTGAAGGTAGAGAAAATGAGTCAAAACATATCAGGACAGCACTCACTAACTGTGGGTACAATCAGTGGTCATTCAACAAATGTCAGAAAGAAAGACTAGGGAATGAAACCGAAAATTCTTAAGATACAAAAAGGAGAGGAGTAGCAGTACGTTACATTGCAGGAGTTTCTGAAAAACTACAAAGAGTCCTTTGGCAACACAAAACTCCTACTTATTTCAAGCCGATAAACACATTAAGGCAAAAATTAGTGCATCCAAAAGATAGGCTGCCAAATGAAAAACAAAGTCATGTAGTTTTTTCAATACATTGTAAGAATGAAAATTGTAAGGAGCAGTACATTGGGGAGACAAATTCTCAAAAAAAGACTTTATCAACATCGCAGGGATAATACGAGTGGGCCTCAATCGGCAGTACATTTGCACCTAAAAGCTAGTAACTACTCATTTGACGACAATGAGGTTAAAATCTTAGCGAAAGAACATAGATGGTTTGAAAGTGGAGTAAAAGAAGCGATTCTCATGAAACAACAAAATCCTTCATTAAACCGGTCTGGTGGGGTGAGGTTCAATTTGGATCATTCATACAATAACCTGCTTAGGAAAAACAGGTTATACAACATTCGTAATGCTGATGACGTGATACCGGAGGGAGGGGGGCAAACAGGCCAGTCGTTAGTTAGGAATGTAGGAACAATCAGTGGGGCCACAGGGAGTGGTCCTCTGCCCCCCCCCCAACCTGAGAGTATCATAGCTGCGTCCGGCGCCGCCATGTTTTAGGGATATATAAATAGGGCCGGTGCGACCAGTAAGACTTTAGTTCGCCTACAAAGCCTCTTGGATAGGAGGCAAAACGTCCGACACCTTCAAGAAAGTACAGATGACGGCGGAAGAAACCTTCTCATCGATGATCTCGAGTGTGTTCACATCATGGACACACAACATATTTATTTCATCAGAAGGGCGGTATCAAGACTATGGCGCGACACTGAGGCGGCATTCGTCCAAAACAATTCCTAGCTTTTATCAGCCTGTCTCCACAAAGTCTCCAGTATGCAGCAAATCAAGGTTAACAGATGGCTCCAAGAATGAACTTGGTTCACTCTGCGTATCAGAAGGTTATACAGGCTAAGTAAATATGGCGGAAGACACACATCATGACATTATTGATGATGCACATCATTACATTGTTGAAGACGCAAATCATGACATTTAAGACGCACATCTTGACATTATTGTCATGACATATCATTGAGAAAAGCAAAATACCATGTCAGAGGCTTAACTAAACAATATATTATTATTGTTGTATTAAGTTAATCCTGTCTACTTGATATCTAATTTAAAACCAGATTCTTATCTTACAGACAGTGTATTGTCAGTACACTGTCTGTAAGATAAGAATCTGGTTTTAAATAAAATAATATTATGATGATGATGATTATTATTATTATTATTATTAGCATATTTGACAATAAAGGTGACTGCCTTTTTTTTACTTTGATAATTTGAAATAATCCTTCAAAACTCATCCACAGTAATTTAGTACTGTAACGTCCGGTGCTTGTGATTTGCATGTTTGGGGGCTGGGCTAGTCGGGGAAGCATGACGTCACGGAGAGAGGGAGGACCCGAACGAGTCGTCCACGAGAGAGCCGGAGTAAAAAGCATGAGCGTGAGTTGTGCCACCAACAACTCCGGTATGATTGTGCTAACTGCAACTTTTGCTTAATAAAAGCTTGACCAGCTGTGCCAGCTACTGTGTGCATTCTTTATCACGCCGAGGGGCATTACATTGGTGTCAGAAGCTCACCCGTCGCACGTCCAACTTTTGAGGGAAGATGTTCCACGACGACGCTACTCGGCAGAAGGTAAAGGGGGAGGCCTTGCCATGCGGAATTGACGTGTCGGAGTCAAGTGGCATAGAGTGTGGTCGTCTTTACGCTGGCAATCCGCACCAGAATGGGCGTGAGCCTGCCATTACGGGAAGTGCAAGTGCTGCCGCCGCCACAAGGAGCGTTGCGAGCATTAATGGCGGCGCCCTTGGTCTTGTGGCCCTCCATGAAGGCACCGAAATTCTCCAGGAAAGGAAGTTGAGAAGCGTATATGGTTCAGTTCGAGTTGCACAGTTCGAGTTGCACAGTTCGAATTGGTGGTCGAAACATTGGACTGGCCGGACAAGGTGAAAGCAGTGCAGTTAGTGCTTTCACTGACTGAGGCGGCTACCTCATGTCTGCTGCTACTGAGCCCTGGACAGAGACTTGATTACAGCGCGCTGGCGGGCGCTGTGGAGCGGCGCTTTGGGGAGTTCAATTTGAAAGACTTCTTGCGCTGCGAGTTCAAGCAGAGTGATCGACATCTCGGTGAGCCGCTACATTGTCTTGCCCATGCGATCGAGAGCCTGGGTTGACGTGCATATGCTGGGATGCCAGAGGACATCTGAGATGAACTGATTCGTGACCAGTTAATCCAACCTCTCAGACCAGATGAACTGCACCTGCATGTCCAGCTTGCCCACCCAGCGGCGCCGGGGGAGGCAGTTGCCCTTGTGCCAGAGAGAGAGAGAGATCGCAGTCAAGGGAGTACTGCAGACAGCAGCTTGCCCCATTTCAGCGACCTTGTCAATAGGTATGGAGTGCCTGCCGGCGTCGGTGGAGAAGCTTGTGTGTGCGTTAAATATCTGCCCAGCACACGGGAGGAAGGGAGTGGTCGATGTGTACGCCCAGCTGTCTGCTGGGGGTGTGGACAGCCAGGTCATCTGCTGCGGTGCTGCTCAAAGATGAAACGGCGAAGGGTCCCTGAAGGCTGGGCAGCGCAGACCCCTCATGTGGTCAACCGGGAACTGCAATCCACATGCATAGCGATGACAGTGGGTTGGACAGACGTGGGGGACCCCAGTCATGTCCGCATGCAGATTGGAAACATTGCCTGGACAGCCTTGGTGGACACTGGGTCTCCGGGCACGATCGTGAGGCCTGATGTTGTTCCAGGAGGAATTGTCTTAAAGTCGACCCATGCAAAACTGAGCACAGTGACCGGGGAAACGGCCAAGATGAAGGGAAAAGGGACATTTGTTTTTGCCCTGGGGGGTTCGTCGACAGCCCATTCATCTTGGGCAGCTGACGTGATTGACCCCTGTATCCTCGGACGGGACGTTTTAAAAGCCACAAAATGTAAGCGGAATTGTGACGTGCGGAGCGAGAGGCGGATCGTCCAGGCTGGGGAATCACCTCCCACCTGTTGTGTCCCGGGTCAGCCAGTGCGAGGCAGAATTGACTTAGTGCCAGGTCGACCACAGGGACGGACATGAAGGCCACGACAGATATGGCAAGAGGATTTTTTGTTGACCCCTCGGGGTGAGGGTTTCATAAAGGGGAGGGTAGTGTAACGTCCAGTGCTTGTGATTTGCATGTTTGGGGGCTGGGCTAGTCGGGGGAGCATGACGTCACGGAGAGAGGGAGGACCCGAACGAGTAGTCCGCGAGAGAGCTGGAGTGAAAAGCATGAGCGTGAGTTGCGCCACCAACAACTCCGGTATGATTGTGCTAACTGCAACGTTTGTTTAATAAAAGCCTGACCAGCTGTGCCAGAGACTGTGTGCATTCTTTGTCACGCCGAGGGGCATTACCGTGCTATAAACTAAACAATGACCACCAGGGGGGGAAAGAATGGAAAGCCTTTCAGTTTGCTGTTAACTAAGCGATATCTGAGAAGTGAACAAAAACACAATAGGGAAGAACAGGTGGGGAAAAAGACTCAAATTAGTGTCCTTATTTTTAGCCTGAGAGAAAATGTATGCCACATGAACCGTATATTTAAAAGACAGGTGCAACAAATTCCAAACCTTGACAAGTGGTGAACAGGGAGGATGGAGGTGGTTGTGGTAAGGCATCGCAATCAGACTGGAGAGGAAGCGAAATGTGACAGGTTAAAAAGTACCTTATTTAGTATTTTGGCTACTGGTCAAGCAAATCGTATAGTTGCACAACATAAGCATGTGAGCACTACAGCCAATGAGCTGAAGTGGATACGTATCCAATGAAGACGTTGATAATGTAGGGTATGTGTTACTGTTGTTTGTGTATGTCTGCATGTTGAACACTCGTGACTGAAGGACAGTCCTGAGCTTGAGAAAGAGGGTTCAAGAGCAAATCGGAATATTTGTGTCTGATCGGGTTTTTTTTTCATCCAAAGTCAAGATGGCAGGAGCAGAATAGAAAAGTGTTGGCCTTAATTGAGAGCCAGAAAATCCATTGGTTGGCCTCACTGATCCAAGGTTGGTCTCCTTTCGGCACCCCTGCTTTAATAGCAACTGTCATCATGACTCCACAGTCGGATTATTAACTTTGTTCACGATAGGACATTTTCTGTATTGATCTTTACTTAAACGAAAAATATGAGAGCCAGGTTAAGAGCAGGTGAGCTGTAGTTTTGCAAAAGTTCTGCACCATTCTACTCCTATTGAATCTAACCTATTGAAGACAGTATCAATCATTTATAATGAATGATGAAATTTAAGTAATGAGGTCACTGTAAAAGGTATTTTTATATATTTTTCCAAGCCCTTTAACACAGAGCCATGACCTTTTTAACTAGCAGGATTAATTGGGCTGGGTAAAACCTTTTGAGACTGTGTAAGAAAACTGGCATTCCCCGGTCACCTCATTACCACATTGGCTTCGGACCGAGTGTTTTTCCCTATCCTCACTGTTTCAACATAGGGCGGCCCAGTAGTCAAGAGGTTAGCACGCCGGCTTAACAGTGCAGAGATCGCCGGTTTGCGTCCCGCTCTGGCCTCCCTGTGTGGAGTTTGCATGTTCTCCCTGGGCCTGCGTGGGTTTTTTTTCCAGGTCCTCCGGTTTCACATTCAAAAAACATGCATACCAGGCAGAATGAACATTCCAAATTGTCCCTCGGTGTGAGTGTGAGAGTGACTGTTGTTTGTCTTTGTGTACCCTGTGATTGGCTGGCAACCAATTCAGGGTGTACTCCGCCTAGTGCCCGAAGACGGCTAAGATAGGCTCCAATGAATGAGGAATAAGCGGGATGGATAATGGATTGGTGGATGTTTGAACATATTGAATTTAGCAATGTTACTTTGATCGAGAGGAAGAAAAAAGTGACAAAACCGAACTTCTCCTTGTCTGTACCAAATCCACCGTCCACAAAACTAACAGTTTCTCTCTCACCATTGACAGTTCAACCGTGTCCCCCTCCCCTCAGGTCAAGAGCCTGGGTGTCATCCTCGATAGCTCACTATATTTTCAGTCCCATATAAATAACATAACTCGGTCTGCTTATTTCCACCTCCGTAATATTAACCGTCTCCGTCCCTCGCTCACCCCTCACCCCACTGCTATCCTTATCCACAGTCTCGTCACCTCCCGCATCGATTATTGCAACGCACTTCTCTTCGGTATCAACCAGAAATTTCTCCATAAACTCCAACTCGTCCAAAATTCTTCAGCCCGGATCATCACTAGAACCCCCTCCTTTCACCACATCACCCCTGTCTTCCAGCAACTCCACTGGCTACCTGTTAAACATCGTATGGAATTCAAAATACTTCTGTTTACATTCAAAGCCATCCATAACCTTGCTCCTCCCTATCTTTCTGACCTGCTTCTAATCTCTGTTCCCTCTCGGTCCCTCAGATCTTCATCCTCCCTTCACCTCTACGTGCACTCTGCCCATCTCACCACGATGGGTTGCAGAGCTTTCAGCCGCTCTGCTCCCAAACTCTGGAATTCTCTTCCACCCAACATCCGCAATATTGACTCCCTCCCTATTTTCAAGGCTCACTTCAAAACCCACTTGTTTAAAATTGCTTTCAATGTAAAGTTCTATCTGCTATTTTATTATGTATCATTTTACTTATGGTTTTATTGTTATGTGCTTTGTTTTATTGTTTTTATTGTAAAGTATCCTTGGGTGTTTTGAAAGGCGCTTGAAATAAAATGTATTATTATAAAAATGTAACAATTTAAACGCCACTTGCTACCTGTAACCTGTTAACACTGTAGTATACTCTGTGTTTGAAAGCGTTACATTCTAATCCAAAATGAAAGATATGTATGCATATTAACTTCCATCTACGCAATATCAATCGTCTTCACCCGTCTCTCAACCCTCACACCAGTCTTGTCACCTCCTGGATTGACTCTTGCAATTCACCTTTGTGTCCCTCAGAAACTTCTTCACAAACTTCAATTCTTCAGCCCGGATCATCACCAGAACCTCATCCTTTCACCACATCACCCCGTCCTCCAAGGGTGCCAGTGTCTCAACTTTAAAATTCTTCTTTATACATTTTTCAGCTGCTCTGCCCCCAAACTCCGGAACTAACTTCCTCCCAACATTTGTAACATCGATTCTCTTCCCACCTTCAAATCCCATCTCAAAACCCACCAATTTAAAATTGCATTCCCTGTGTAGCTCTCTCTTGTTTCTATATATAATTGTATTTTTTTATTGTATTCTATTTGTAATTGTATTTTATTTATTATAGTATCTATGCTTCTTTGTGACTGTAAAGTGTCCTTGAGAGCTTTGAAAGGCGCTTAAAATAAAATGTATCCCTCTTCTTCTTCATTATTATTATTATTAGTAGTAGTAGTAGTATTACCATTATTATTATTATTATTAGGCATGTATGATTATAATATATTCAGTAGCCGTAAGCACGCTGCAGATATAATCATACATACCTATGACTGAGCTTCCAGGGTTAATTTAAGTGACACCAACCTATTATTATAGTATTGCCCACAGCACAGTTGGCAGTGTGGGAGATTGGTGAGGGCATTGAACACAATTTTACTGCAGAGGCTGGGGTTACGCACTACTTCTCCTACAGGGGGAAATGGAGTTGGTTGCTGCTGACAGTAGTTGAGAGACCTGTTTCGGCTCAATATTACTTCATATGTAAGGCACACCTGCATCTAAGGCTCATCTGTTGAAGAAAATTAAGACTTTTGGGTGTGCCTTATAAGACGGAAAATATTCTTATGGTTTCCCCAAATTCATAACAGCCCTTGAGAGTAAACCGTAACTACAACATGGCCCACGACAAAAAATGAGTTTGACACTCCTGCATTATGCTGTTAAATGGTCACAGTCTGACAAAATTATATTTTTCCACGACTCAGAGCTATGACTCCATTGAATTTATTAAGCTACTTCAACCGACCATTGTTGTGACATAAACATTTAAAAATGCACATTTGAATCAGCAAAAATGTTAAACGATTTTTTTCATCTGTAACCATGTAATATATCTACCAATGCGTGATTTGAGTCATAAATATCCAACATAACTTTGCAAATGTATACCTAGATTACTGCACTGCACTTGACTTTGGTGTCAGCCAATCTTCCATGAAATGTCTTCAGTTGGTCGAGAATGCTGCTGCTCGACTCTATACTGGTACTCTTTAGAGCACTGGTGTCAAAGTCGAGGCCCGCGGGCCAAATACGGCCCGCCACATCATTTTTTTTTGGCCCGCGAAAGCAAATCAAATTTGTTAAATTCCATGATGATTGCTAAAATCTGAGCCAAAATGTCATATTTTTGGATGTCAACCACAATCAAAGTCATTATTCTTGACTTCAGATTTGAAAACAAGTTATTCATTAATTTGCTGTGTGCTCTATATGTAATATTTGAAGGGATTTAAACATTCTAATGGGTTCCCCAAAATCATAACGGCCCTTGAGAGGAAACCAGAACTACTATGTGGGCCGCGGCAAAAAATGACTTTGACACCCCTGCTTTAGAGGGAGTACATATCTCCTACTCTGTCATCCCTTTACTGGCTCTTGATACATTTTAGAGTTTTTCTTCCTATTACAGATTTTGTTTTCAATATTGAAATGGACCTGACCTCTCTGATCCCTACACACCTGCCCGGTGCCTCAGGTCTGTGGACCCGACATTATTAGATGTATCCAAGACCAAAGCGGAGGTTGAGAGGGGATCAAGCCTTTACTGTTGCTTGTCCCTCTCTTTGAAATGACCTCACGCTTAACATTAAGTTAGCCACTTTGCTGTCCATCTTTTAAATTTTCTCAAATGTCATATCTAATCTTTCGCTTTTGATTTAGGATTGGTTGGACTTTAATTTTAATTGTGCTATTTTTTATGCTTTCTGTTTTTATGAATTTCTTGCTCTATTGCAGACATGTCCAGCTCCAGGCTTGGAGGGCCACTGTCCTGCTTGTTATCTTTCTTACCCGGCCGCAACACACCTGATTCAGAGGATCAGCTCATCAGCCAGCTCTGAAGCAGAATCAAAACGGTCTTGATTATTTGAATCTGGTGCGTTGCTCCATGGAGAGCTGGGAAACAGGCAGGACAGCGGCCCTTGAAGACCAACTTTGGACAACCCTGTACGTCTTTCTAAAATCTTCCCCTCTTGCACCTTTCATGATGAATATCAGTGAATATTAGTTTTAAAGAAACAATTTATATACCGTATTTTCACGACCAAAGAGCGCACCGTGTGAAAAGGCGCAGTCTCATTTATGTGTGCCATTTCTGTATTTAACACACACATTGGGCGCACTGGATGAAAGGACGCAAGTTTTATATACTGGTACATATCCTCTACTGCCATACGGGCGTCCGCCCACAACATACAGGCATATTTAAAAAACAGATCGGGAGCAAAACTGAGTTTGGTAGTGCTTTATTTATTAATGACAAAGTAAGAACATTTTGTAATCATCGCTCAATAGGCGTCGGCATGGTAAAAACAAGCACATTACCGCTAACAAAATCGAACAGTTGGGCTAAATCCAACATGGCAGGTTCGCTTTCCTCACTGTCAGTTACTTTCTGTGCCGTGCGGCTCCTCGGAAATAATGCCGGCTTTTCCGAAAGCTCGAACCACCGTGCCAGCAGACACGTTAGCCTAAGCATCCACAATCCATTTGCAAACTGTGGCGTAACTCGCCCGGCGCTGCCTACCACTCTTCCATGTCTCTTTGCCATTTTCAGGGTTGTGCGAACAGCAATGTTCTGCTTAAAGCACATACGCATCTGTTCTTTTATACACAACCCACGCCCACGCACTCCCCTCATGTTCTCTACCACGTCCTCATGGTGCTCTCTAATACGTCCGCACATTCGGCGCACTGCACTACAGGGCGCACTGCACATTTTGAAAAAAATCTGAGACGTTTATATGCGCCTTATGGTCGTGAAAATACGGTATGTATATATATATATATATATACAGTAAAGTCTTGTTATATCGATATTCTCGGGAGTCGGAAAAAATATCAATATAACCGGGCTATCGATATATCCGATCCTGCAGGCATGTAAATTTTCTCCTTGCGTTCATAGAAATAGTATCGTAATAAGCAGTACTATCGATATAACGAGACTTTACTATATATATATATATATATATATATATATATATATATATATATATATATATATATATATATATATATATATATATATATTTATATATATATTTTTTTTTTTTTTTTTTTACCAAAGCTGATACTAAGTACAGAGTGGAGCATTTCATTCTCACAGTTGGGCCGCCAGGTTTCGCTCACGCACCTTGCCTCAGCGCCTCGGAATTATGAGGCGTTCCAACAGCCTCTGAGCATCACCATTATACATGGTGCCCAAAATGTATGTTTCTTGGTGGTCTTGCTGTGATTTTGTCGGCTTAAGAATATAACCACGAATGACCATTACCCCATTCCGCACATTCAACATTTTTTCATACGTTTGGCCAGCACCACAATATTTTGCGGCGTGTAATTTTTGACACATCTAATAATGTCTAGTCAGCAGACCTGAGGCGTCGGCAAGGTGTGTAAGGGTGGTTGAGCTCTGGAATATAAGGAGGGGTGAGGCCAGCAGCATTCGGGACAAGCTGGAGATGATTCATGGAGATTTGGCTGACTTCAAAGTAAAGCGCATTGCAGTAATCGAGCTGAGATGTGACAAAGGGATGAATTACTGCTTCAAGGTGCTCATGAGAGTGGAGAGGTTTTATTTTAGCCAGCTACTTAAGATAAAAGAAGCTGGATTTGATATTAGCACCAATATGTCTGTCAATTTTTCAACTCACTGTCAAGTTTCAGACCCAAGTTTGAGATTGTTGACTTCAGAAGAGGAACCAGGGGTAGTGATAGAAAAATATGGCATCGTGAAGCAATGAGTTTTTTTCATCACAATTTCCATTTTTCTATATATAGTTGGGGATAATCTAGAAGAAATCATATCATTTATATAAAAATATCATTTAAGGTATTTTTGGGCATTTTTAACACAGTATCGGGTCATTTTGACCCAAAGACCACAGGAGGGTTCACATTCAGTATTTTTTATGATGATGGTTTCGTGGTGGTTTACTGTTGAACAAGCAGCTATTTGAGTGTCTCTTTTTCATTCACTGTGAGTCTGCATATTATTGATCCATGTCAATGATTAATTTATTTTTGTCTTCATTTTTGGTTGAATTCAGCCAATGAAATCAAGATTTAGTGTTTTAAGTTACGAAAACATGCAATGACTTCTTGCATCATCACTTCAGAGTTTATGTCTCTGTTTAGCAGAGACAAATGTCATCAATGTCTTTCCAAAGACAGTACAGTGAAGAAATTGGATCACCTGGAGGTCTGAACGTGAATGGAAACACCTGATAACAAGATAACTTTGCTGCTGTGAAATGTAAATTTCTCCACTGCGAGACTAATAAAGGCAAATCCAATCCAATCCAATAACTCATCGGTAAACGCAAAAACCATGACGAGCACTCACCCTTCTCTGCCCATCACAACATTTCGAGCACAAGAGGAAGTATATAGACTGAAGGCAGAAGCCTCATTTGTTGTACCAGGAGGAAAACAAAGTAGAAAATACAGTGCTCAATAACCTTGATGCATAGGTGACCCCAAGTTTTGGTCTATGCCCACTCTCAGGGTCTTTCAATGGCAGAAGCCCCAAAACATGGGGTTGTGTTTGATTCTATTCCAAAACAGTCACTCAAAGAGCTGGACCGCAAATCATTTCATGGAAATCTGATTCACTTTTGACAGAAACAAATTGCTGTGCTGGTGATGTTCCACAGTGTTCCACAATATTTTTGTAACACAAATGAAAAGAGGGTCTATCAAATGCTTCATTTATCTATTTAGTGAATGGATAAATGAGATATCCATGGTCCCTACCCACAGTCCGGTGTAACCAAGGTCAAGTTAACAGGCTTGGCATAATTACCGGGAAAAGAAGTAGGCCGGAAGGGCAAAAGGAAACCTCTAAGGAGTATGTCCAATAGGAGACACAAACAAGTGGCGACATGACAGCAAAGGTCACTATATGGCACATATGGACAAATGGAAATATCTAATCCTTAGGATGGAAAGTAGAGCAGTCCAATCCCTGGTTGAAAATGAGAATGGTGGAGCATGCAATGAAATGGTTCGTTGTCTGATGGGATGAGAGCAAACAGCGATAATCTGACCACGTTGAAATAAAACTAAACTGTAATTTAACCATCCATTTTCCGTACCGCTTAGTCCTCATTGGGGTCACGGGGGGTGCTGGAGCCAATCCCAGCTGTTTTCGGGCACGAGGCGGGGGACACTCTGAATTGGTTGCCAGACAATCGCAGGGCACACAAAGAAGAACAACAGTCGCTCTCACACTCACATCTAGAACAATTTGAAGTCTTCAATCTGCCTTCCATGCATGTTTTTGGAATGTGGGAGGAACCCGGAGGACCCGGAGAAAACCCACGCAGGCCCGGGGAGAACATGCAAACTCCACACAGCGAGGCCAGACCGAGACACGACCCCTCTCCGTGAGTCGTCACCTTACCGTGGTGGAGGGGTTTGTGTGCCCCAATGATCCTAGGAGCTAGGTTGTCTGGGGTTTTATGCCCTTGGCAGGGTCACCCATGGCAAACAGGTCCTTGGTGAGGAACCAGACAAAGTATGACTCAAAAGACCCCATATGAAGAGAAACATAAATGGATTTGGTTTTCCTCTGCCCGGACGCGGGTCACCGGGGCCCCTCTCTGGAGCCAGGCCTGGAGATGGGGTTCGTTGGCGAGTGCCTGGTGGCCGGGCCTACATCCATGGGGCCGGGTCGGGCTCACCCCAAAGAGGAAATGTGGGTTCCCCTTGTCAAGGGCTCACCACCCATGGGAGGGGCCAGAGGGGTCGGGTGCATTGCGGTCCGAAGCTCGACTGCAGAAGCTAGCTCTTGGCACATGGAACGTCCCTGATGGGTTAAAAGTGATCGTTCGTTCCTGTTTCATGGCTCTTCAGGGTGTTCAAAGTGGGATGGTGAAATCAGCGGGAAGCCAGATGTTGAACAGAATAAATTATTTTAATATTTTAGACAGCATGTATTACCCCAACAGTCACCTCTCTTGCAGGGAAGGAGCCCGAGCTGGTGTACGAGGTAGAAAAGTTCCGTCTAGACAAGTCTTAAGTCTTACTGGTAGTTTAGGCCCTATCTATATATCCCTACTGTCCAGACATGGCGTACCGGACTCTGCTATGAGTAAGACTTTAGTTTGCTGGCGAAGTTTCTTGGATAAGAAACGAAATGTCCGACACCTTCAAAGAAGTACAGATAACGGCTGAAGAAACCTTTTCATCGATGGACCACTCCTGTACGACTGAGAGTTTACACAGACGTATGACTTAGTTACATTCATCTGTGACAGTGAGGTTGTTTTGAGATCCAAAATGAGACCAAGCATTTCCAAATCTCTGAGCACAGTTCAAAAAAACGACCTTATGATTGTGTCATCGGATTTGTAATCACATGTCTTGGGCATTCAGGAGAAAAGATGGGTGCAGCTAACAGTATTTTAAGGGATGAGGTGACTAAAAAGTAACAGGCCCCAGGTATTGAACGAGATCCACAATCAACTTCGGGGTTTTCCTGCCTAAATTGGAGGCTTTTTCTCAATTTTGTTTGCATGTTCAAATGTGTACATGTATATACACTACTGGCACAACAATGGAAATTTTCAGCGGTGACTTCGTGTGTTTGGCTTCAGTGGATCTGATTTTTTTTCTTGATAGTAATTATCCTTCCGCGTGCAATTTCCTTTATACCAACAATCATCTCAGGTGAGGTGAACTACAGCATCCCCAATGACATTAGTATGGACTGTATTTGTGGTTCCCATGGAGGTCGGGCGCTTTATAGATTGACTGCAATTTGTTGGATCTATCCTTTAAAATTGCTTGCATTTTAGGGATTACTCTTAAATGAAAGGATTATCGTGAAGGATTTAAATTGCCATATTAAAGAAACTGGTGGGTTGTGTGAAAGGAAGGGGATCTGGCTGTGTTTTCATTATCTGACACTCATCCTCTCGTCCAACATACTGGCATTTATGAAATCCTATGAAATCCAAAGTCTTATTGTTTGAAAGTCTTAAACGTGTCCTCAATTGTCCCCGGAGCGACATCGCTCATTTTTATCCATGTACGGAAACTAAGCTCTTATTCCGATTATAAAGAGACTCAATGACTCATCGTAGTGGTACTCCGGCAGCATCACCCTAGGAGCAACGTAAGGAACACAGTCGGATGCAGTTTGGACAGGACCCTGCTTCCCGCTTCTCAACGGTTGGATAATTTGCCAAAACACTTGAAAGGACAATCGTCACCATTTTTTTTTGTTTCCTAACAGATATCAGAAAAACGTTTTATAGTATCTAAAATACCCAAAGCACGCAGGCTGATATTTTTAGTCAAATGAAAAACACCAACAAAAATGACTTAAAGTGTCCAAAAACCTCTTCAAAATGAAGTGGACATTTTCAAAAGGTCCCGCCCCCTTGTTCATGATGTCACACCAAGACGTCTTGCCTTGCTCGAGAATCAAAACAATGGCTTCAGATTCAGCGAAGATGATTTTTTGTTACTCATCCAGTTATGAATATGATTCAAATAGTTCTGAAGAGGAAAGCATAAATGTTTGCAATCGATTAAAGGAGTCCTCTCATGTCAATCCGAGCCGTCAATCATCTGGACTGAAATGTAGTTCCCAGAAAATCGATGAAAAGGTTTCTTCAGCCGTCATCTGTACTTCTTTAAAGGTGTCGGATGTGTCGCTTCTTAGCCAAGAAACTTCGTCAGCAAACTAAAGTGTTACTGGTAGTTTAGGCTCTATATATATATATATATATATATATATATATATATATATATATATATATCCATACTGTCCAGACATACATATATGTATATATATAATTATGTGTCACAAAATGCAGGTGGCTGAAGTCTCAGGATTTGACACTGTAACTGAAGTCGCAAGTTTTTTAAAACAGTGTCGATAAAGTTAAGTTTAACTTCATTTCATTTGTGGCAGACTATAGTTCAGCGAACGTTGCATTCAGTCAAATTTGGTCCTTATACCTGGGTTGACATTTGTGTTTGAGTCTTCTCAGATCTCTCCATCTCATATCTCATCCAACGACTTTGATACTGCCAAAAAAAAAAAATACATTTTGAGATGTTAATCATGTTGTTTAAACTGTGGTGTTTGAGATATGTATTTGTTTTGAAAGACTCTCCTCCTAAGCCTGCCAAAAGATGTTGATGCCTGTTTGATCTGGTTTTATATCTCTCTGTCGATGCTGCAGTCGTCAGAGAGAAAGCTGCCCAGGCATTTGAAAGAGTCCACTATTGCTAGTGACTTATTGGAGATGGTGAATGTTGGTGGATGAACTGGAGGAATGGATGGCCACTGACAGATTAGCTCAGTAGTTTCCACATTGACAGAGAGGCCCAGTCTACCATAGGCATCTGCAGCAGCTGAGAGACTAGCTTGTAGTGCTTCTGGTGTGTTGGCCACAACCGCACAGTCATCTGCATATTGGAGTTTGATGACTTGCTCTGATTTTACTTTCGTGACTGCCTGGAGCCTCTTGATGTTGAATAGATTTCCATCAAGCCGGAAATCTATGGTAGCCCCACTGTTCTTCTTGATCCTCTCATGGAGCAAAATTCATTCTCATACTGGTATGCTGTGTATGGGGTGTGGGGGTGGGGATGACGACAAAAAGATTCACATGGGAAATCAATAGAGAAAAAGGTTTCTTCAGCCCTCATATGTACATCTTTGAAGGCGTCGAACGTTTCGCTCCTCATCCGAACAGCTTTGTCAGTGTACTAAAGTTGTGCTGGTAACCCTGGCCCCATAGCCCGAATGGGGTTTAGTCCATTATTATATTTTGCATGTGTTTGACAATGCATTGAACATAACAATTAACAGAGGAAACAATAAAGCAAACACGAATTGCATTTGTGTGGTGGGTCATGTGAAGTAGTATTTATTGGTCAACAGGACCCTGAGAGCCTTCGTTGCAAATTCGATGAGGATGTGGAAAACCACACTGGAAGCCAATGGCAAGCCACTAACGCAAGTGTCCATCAAATATGGCATATACCAAGTTGATGCACTCTCCCCACAGCTGTTCTGCATAGGACTGAACCCCCTCAGCCAGATAATCGCCAAGACAGGCTATGGATACCGCCTCAGAAATGGAGCTACGATCAGTCACCTCCTCTACATGGATGACATAAAGCTGTATGCTAAGAGCGAAAGGGACATAGACTCCCTGATCCACACAACCAGGATCTACAGCAGTGATATCGGAATGTCATTCGGACTGGAGAAATGTAGTCGGATGGTGACTAAGAGGGGCAAGGTAGTCCACACTGAAGGGGTCTCACTCCCTGAAGGAACAATAGCAGACATTGAAAACAGCTACAAGTACCTCGGTATACAACAGGCCAATGGCAACCTCGAACTCGCAACAAGGAAAGCGGCTGCGACCAAATACCTCCAGCGAGTGAGGCAAGTCCTCAGAAGCCAGCTCAATGGCAAGAACAAGACCCGGTCAATAAACAGCTATGCCCTGCCAGTGATCAGATACCCTGCAGGAATAATAAGGTGGCCAAAGGAAGAGATTCAGACCACGGATGTTAAGACCCGAAAACTCCTCACCATGCACGGAGGGTTCCATCCCAAGTCCAGCACCCTGAGACTGTACACAAGCCGTAAGGAAGGAGGCCGGGGACTAGTGAGTGTGAGAACCACTGTCCAGGATGAAACATCCAAGCTCCATGAATACATCAAAGAGAAGGCTCCAAAGGATGATGTACTCAGAGAATGTCTCAGACAATGGAGAACAGAGGATGAGGTGATGGAAGAGGGACAATCATGGGAGGAAAAGCCCCTACACGGGATGTACCACCGAACCATAATGCAGTTTGGACAGAAAAACGTTTTATAGTATCTAAAATACCCAAAGCACGCAGGCTGATATTTTTAGTCAAATGAAAAACACCAACAAAAATGACTTAAAGTGTCCAAAAACCTCTTCAAAATGAAGTGGACATTTTCAAAAGGTCCCGCCCCCTTGTTCATGATGTCACACCAAGACGTCTTGCCTTGCTCGAGAATCAAAACAATGGCTTCAGATTCAGCGAAGATGATTTTTTGTTACTCATCCAGTTATGAATATGATTCAAATAGTTCTGAAGAGGAAAGCATAAATGTTTGCAATCGAT